>NC_141244.1:1782368-1784868 GCF_054856555.1 Leptonotus elevatus | reverse complement strand
TACCAGTACAGTATAAATGAAGTATTGGTAAATTGCTGCATTTGTGTTTACTTAAATTTGTTCTTTCAATAGAAATATTTCAGTAAAGTCTGTTAGTGTTCATTACATTTAATTTATGCAAATATTTAGCAGAGCTGTGCTATCCACTGTATTTTATTTTCGTTGGCACATTTACTGCACACTGCACAGGCTATTATGGTACACTGTGACTTTCAGTGTACCATAATTACCATACCATAAACTTCAAGACATCTGCACCAAGTTACCTATCAAACTGATTGAAACTCATTTTTTTCTATAGCTTTAGATCATTATCTTCAGTGAGACATGTCAGTCATGAGGCCACAGAGGGCAAAAGTTAAACCCAAAGAAGAGGTAGCATACTTTTCATCCTTAGGTAAAGACAAGAATGGCTTCACCATAAAATATATTAATTAATTCAAAGGTGAGTATTGGTAAAATATTCTTTAGTATGGGTCTAGTTTTCATTATTGTTATAATGAAATATTTCTGTTGTATCCTTTTTTCTTTGTAAGGTCGAGGAGTGTTCAGTTCCTGCTCCTTTCAGAAGAGAGACTTTCCTACTGAATATCGAGGAGAAGTTCTAAGCAAACAGGAACGTGAAAACAGGCTGAGAGTGTATCATGATGCCCGGAAGGTTTTCATGTTTGAATTTCGCTACAATGGAAAAACACTATGGTATGTTTATATGGTGTGTTGTCACACTTAATTTTGTTTTTTTGGGGGGATATCGTGCAAGGTTTGACAAAACATAAAAGATTAATTAAAACTCAAAAGCAAAAGTACATTCTTTTCTCAATATAATTTTTTTATTTTTTTATTTCATTTTTTACAATATTGTGACTTGTTTTTTTATTTTACTTTTACAGTTATCGTGAGTATCGCTAACCTCACAATATCATGTTAATTATCATATCGTGATTTCTTATGACATTTGGATATTGTGTCATACATGTGACATACTAGAATTACTGGTCGCACATTCATGATTACATGAAATTATATTATAGCAGTCTAGTCTTAGTAAGAATTTAATTGTATTGGTATTTTTCTATTCATCTGCCCCAGGTTTCCACTGAAGCACAACCTGATGAAGACACAGCTATCAGACTGCGCCAAAGTTGACCAGGTGACTAGATTTCTTTTTGAATGTTGTTGAAATCAGTTTTCCGAAGCAAGACATTAGTGGAGGGTGGAGATACTAGGGCTGCACAATATGTGGAAAATATCTTGCCGCACGAATGACTCATGCAATATGTGTATTGCAAAGACGTGCAACAAATGAATATTGGATTAATTGTATACTTTAGTCTGAGGCTAAGCGATATGGCCAAAAAATAAAATAAAAAGTATTTTAAACCAACCATCCAGCATTCTGCCACCACTTGTGCAAAATTACAACTCACAATAACATCTGGATGTAACAGAACATAACAACAGCTTTTAATAATCCAGAAGACAAAATACATTTCACGATTTAGCAAATTTTCAACGATTCAATTTAAATTTAATTTATTCAATTAATTAGATTTATTGCCAGGCCCTACTTGAGTCTGAATTTGACCAATCAGAGACAACATTAATTGCGCATCGCCATACAAGAGAATTGTATCGAGGAGCATTACTAACAAAAAATAACTTATTTGGATAAGACTAGATCACAATGAGCATGATTATTTTTCTGCACGTACGTGTATTTCTTTAATTAGATTATATAGATATATATATTAGGTCCATGTTCAATGTCAAAATAATCTCCATCACTGTATAAAACACCCATGTCGCATGTTTTGTCAATACTGTGCAGCCATCACAGGTGCATAGTCCTCACAATGTCGTAGTTGTGAATAACTGACACTCTGAGGACAGTGTATTTACACACTGCGAATGTAAAATAAGTTTTCAGGGGTTTGGAGTTACACATACAGTCCTCATAATTCATACTCTGGTATGGACACTCTGAGGACTGTGTATTTTCTATTGATTGTTTCATTGTGAAAAATAGACGTCACCAATTTACACAAACCACTAGTGCTGACGGATTATTTATTTTTGAAATGGCAAATAAAATGTGTTTGCATTCATAATACTTTAACCTATTCATTGTTCTTTATGTACTGTAACTGTGTAAATGCACAGGTACAGTCGTGTTACTAAGAATTGAATTTTATATGTATTTTTCTCTTCATGTGTACCAGGTTTCAACTGAAGCACAACCTGAAGACATAGCTGAAGACGTAGCTGTCACAGACCAAGTTGACCAGGTGACGAGATTTCTTTTTGAATGTTGATGTTGAAATCCATTTTTCAGAAGCAAGATGTTGCACAATTTATAAAAAAAAATATCTTGTCGCACGAATGGCTCATGCAATATGTGTATTGCAAAGACATGCAACAAATGAATATTGGATTGTATACTTTAGTCTGATTTTGACCAATCAGAGACTACCTTAATTGCGCATCGCCATACAAGAGAATT
>NC_141244.1:1747368-1777368 GCF_054856555.1 Leptonotus elevatus | reverse complement strand
TATCTTCTGTGTTATTTGTATCTGCAATGGATCTTTGTTTCACGCAACCAGAATTAATAGTGCAGGCATTTTCATTGAATGAATATAATTTAGTCAAGAGGATAAATTATGACCCATGTTTATACCTTTATCTTTAGTTGCAAGCAGCTAAATGTTGAGCAATTGTCTCAATCTTAACGACTGTCTGACTCGGTAAAATAGAAAAGTCTACTGTAACTGAAGGACTGTATCACACAATATCTGTTTTAGGGGCAATGCCATAGATTAAGCATATTAACTATCCCTCTTGTTAAATGCTTCATCTCATCTTTCGAATAAATGTGACTAGATTTATAATAATCTTTAGTATGTGCACAAACTTTAGGTTCTAAATGCTTTTCTAGTTTGCTCCAGCATCTGGCACATATCCCGTTTAAAAAAAATGCAAAACTGCTTGATGATGAAGACCTTTGGTAAATTAACTTTAGCACATTAGCCCATCAATGGCGGGAGCTACTTCTGCCGCGAGCGCTCGACACTTTTCTCAAGCTTCTACTTCGAGTGTAACATCACTAAGTAACAGCGAAGTAAAGCTAGTAAATATTTATGACCACCCGCCAAAATGAATTTTAACCCGCATCTGGCAGGTTAATTTTAGAGCCACTGTATATATGCATAAGTATGTGTGCATCTACTGTATATATGGATATCATTGCTGTCCTGTGAAAAACACGTTTCCATTTTTAGGTCGCGGGCTGCTCTCCGGTAGCTCCTATGGTGGAAGTGTTTTTCACAGAACAGCGACAATATGTGTATGTATGTATGTATGTATGTAATAATTGTTTTCGTTTAAAAAATTAGGTTGCTGATGTATCCAGTTCAAGTGAGGATTCGTTAGCAGAGGAATATGTTCCAGATTCTCACAGTACTTCGGACACTTCCTACATTGAACCTGTTTCAGAAATTCAGAAATCCGAAGGTATTTCAGGAATGAGCTATGAGAAAACTGCTCATCCTTTAAGATGAGAGGTAGTCATGTTTTAAAGAATAAAATGTTCAATGTTCACTGACTCTTTTGCATCTGGTTTCATGTCGAGCTTATCCATTACAAAGCTGTGTTTGACCTAGATAACCTGTTCACATAAGAAGCAGTTTTATTAACATACCAGTTTCAGTCTGTCCTAAAATTGTAAGTTGTAACATGAGCACCATGTTAAAACTTACAATTTTAGGACAGATCAGGTATGACTTTGCATTTCACAGTATTGTTATGTACAACAATGTGTCCTTATATCAGGTAAGTCATTACACATCAATGCCATTTTAGTTTGTGTAAAGTCAGAATGCCAGAACTTTCAAATCACTTCAGTGACATGGTTGCTGTGTGTTGTGTAAACTTTGTCCTTGTAATGTGAGTTGGTCCTCATAATTACCATTTTTGCAATGGGCGTGGCTTATTTAGGTCATTATCTATGTCCTCACAATTACGGATTTTTTCAGGTTTTTCTTTTTTTCGTGTGTTGAGTTTTTTCAAGTTTTGAAGTGAAATTTTCCTGGACAACCCCAAAAAAATTTTTTGGGTGCAAGTCCCATCTCTCTGGCATTAGCAGAAAGGGGTGTCCCTGTAATACACAATTAAACCGGTTTGGAAAAAATGTCCTCATAATACACAGAGGCAAGTATGTGTGTGTGTGTGTGTGTGTGTGGGGTGCATTAAAATTAGGAGCAGGTGAACCGGAGCCGAGGGAAATGATATTCCCACGCTCCGATCCACCCGCCTCCCAAGCATGTTACTGAGTGTATGTGGTGCATAGAAAAAAAATAGATAGGGTGGGGGGGGTGGGGGTTTACACGGACAGGGGACCGCAGCACTGCTCTATACGCAGCCGGGTTCCTGACTATAGAAACACAACCATTAGTTACAAATTGCCAAATACAGAAACATCAATGCAAGTTATCACGCTGCTGTGGCTCTCGCTAACAGGCAGAATTAAAATCCAAGTTTAGGTTAAAAAATTCTATATACGTAGACCATGTTTCTTTAAATTTTGACATTTGGTTTTTAACGGTATCCTACAGTCCAAGACAGCGGAAAGTTTTTCTAAGACTTTAGTCCAGAAACACATAACCGGAGTACATAACCATAAAGCATGAAAATAAGTGTCTGTAGTGTTTTGTAAACACTGGAGACAAATGTTGGAGTCTGAGAGTCCCATTTTCCTCATCATATATTGAGTAATGTATGTTCTGTGAATAATTTTATATTGGATAAGTTGTAAATTTGTGTGTTTTGTCATTTTAAAAACGTTTTCACAAACTTGAATCCAAAAGTCAGATTCCGGAGCTATAGACAAGTCTGTTTCCCATTTCGAGATGGGTAAAGACGTTTTATCAGTATATGAAAGTAACTTATATATTTTTGAGAGTTTTTTTGTTGTTGTCGGAGAAAGCTTGGTAATATCTTTAGCTAAAACAGGCGGTTGGAGCGTACCCTGAAGTGTTGGAATTTGTTTCTTTATCATACAAGGATGCAAGGATGTATATGATATAAACATATTATCTGAGAAGAGATGGTGGAGATGTGTAATTCCTTTCTGCTCCCACACATTCAAATAAAACGATTGGTTGTTAATTTGAAAGTCGGGGTTATGCCATAGGGGAGAAAGCCCGCAGGGCTCCACTTGGGCTTTTGTCATTTCTAGTGTCTTCCACCAGGCAGTCAGGGTGGCGGAAATCATTGGATTTTTAAAGCAGTTACGTCGCTTAATCGATGTTGTAATAAAGAGTAAATCTAGGAGTCTGAGGTTATTACAATCCTTCTGTTCTAGTTCCAGCCAACAGTTAGTATCTCTATTGGGTTGTGCCCATAAAATAATATATTGTAGCTGGTTGGCTATATAATAGTGCATAAAATTTGGTGCCTCTAGACCTCCTTTGGATTTATTTTTCTGAAGAGTAGATAGACTAATCTTTGCTTTTTTTTTTTCCAGTAAAATTTTGTAACGGCTGAGTCCAACAACTGGAACCAGTTAGCCGTAGGTTTAAATGGAATCATTGAGAAAAAATAGTTTATTTTGGGTAAAACTTTCATTTTAATAGTGGCTATTCGTCCTATTAGAGAAATAGGAAGATTATTCCAGCGCTCCAAGTCACTATAAATGCTATCCAGAAGTGGAGTAAAATTTTAATTAATTAAATCAGTTAATTTAGGTGAGATTTGTATGCCTAAGTATTTTAAATTACCTATAGGAAATGAGTAGTATGGGTCCTGGCTTGCAGGGTTCCATGAATTTTCTGTAATAGGTAGAAGTGTTGATTTTGTCCAGTTAATAGAATAGTCTGATAACTGTGAGAATTTAGTTATTAAGTTAAATACTTCCCCTAACGAAATAGCAGGCTTTTCTAAATAAAGTAAAATATCATCGGCATATAGATTAATTTTATGTTCTGTTACCTCAGAGTGAATTCCTTGAATCATTCTTTCCTGGCGTATGGCTAATGCAAGCGGTTCAATAAATATTGCAAATAATAAAGGCGACAGTGGGCATCCCTGTCTTGTGCCTCTCTGTAGTGCTTTACTTCTATAAAACACTACCACCAAGAATGAAAAAGTGTTTTTTGATAGCAAAATACGTTTATTTACATTCAACAGTGTAACAATTTGACAACAATTTGGCAAACTATTTACAAATATGTGCAACTGTGGTACTATTTACAATTATGTGGATGTTTCAACGACAGTTTTTCTTTTTGTGTAACACTCTCCTGCGTGCAAGGAGACGCAACAGGATTTGCACAACAGATTAGTTTCACTGCGATTGCCTCTTTGCGTGCAGACGCTACACTTTCTTGCCGGCTGTTTTTTCCGGGGAATAGCAAGTATATACTGCAGTGTGTGTTGCCATCAAGTCTACTATCAGGATCATGTTACGGTTACGTTACGGTGGTGTTACGTGTGGCTTCCTCATGTCCTTCAGTTCCTATACCGGGTGGTAGATGTTCTGATCCATCTTATCCACTCCATTCATGGTGGCATCGTAGTCCAGAACCAGTGTCTTCTTCGTGATCAGACTGTACCCGCTCCTCCGATGAATATGCATTGGACTCGGGGTACTCTTCATCGTCCGATTGAATGTCCGCTTGTGCAGAAGTGCTCGGTTGTGCTCCGCGTTTTCCGGCGTTAGCATCGCTTTACTACTACGTGATCATAACGGCCGCGTCAACGCTTCCAACTTCGGCGTCAAGCTCGTGCTTTACTTCTATAAAACACTACCACCAACAATGAAAAAGTGTTTTTTGATAGCAAAATAAGTTTATTTACATTCAACAGTGTAACAACTTGACAAAATAATTTGGCAAACTATTTACAAATGTGTGAATGTGTTACTATTTACAATTGTGTGCACTTCAATTTTTCTTTTTGTGTGGTATATTGTGTAACACGCAGCAGGATTTGCACCACAGATTAGTTTCACTGCGATTGCCCCTGCGCGTGCAGACCCTACACTTGCCGGCCTTTTTATCCGGGGAGTAGCAGGTATGTACTGTAGTGTGTGTTTGGCCATGTTGCCATCAAGTCAACTCTCAGGATCATGATACGGTGACCTGGTGTTACGTCTGGCTTCCTCATGCCCTTCAGTTCCTATACCTGCAACAACTTCCTCCTCCTCTTCCTCCTCCTCCTTGTCTTGTGGTAACAGCCACCCTCACCACCTGCCGGATAAACTCCAAAAAGTGTTGGCACTTCCCAGGATTTTTTGTTTTGTGCAGGATATATGCATTGAACATGCATATTTGAAATAGATAGGCAACACATTTTTTTTGCCATTTCAATGTTTTCCGCGTGAATGGGTGGTAGATGTTCTGATCCAGCTTATCCACTCCATTCATGGTGGCATTGTAGTGCAGAACCAGTGTCTTCTCTGTGATCAAACTGTACCCACTCGTCCGATGAATATGCATTGGACTCAGGGTACTCTTCATCGTCCGATTGAACGTCCGCCTGTGCAGAAGTGCTCGGTTGTGCACCACGTTTTTCGGCGTTAGCATCGCTAGCCGGTGAGGCTTTACGACGTGGTCGTCAACGCTTCAACTTCGGCGTCAACCTCGGAGTCACCATCATCATCATCAATGTGCTCTTTAGCACTGGTCGATGCGTTTCGTCTTGCTCAAAATGCTCAAGCGTGAGCTGCTTGCAACCGGTCGCCATTTTCGCTTCCTCAGCTATTCTCCCCTCAACACTCTAGCTCCACCTCACTTCTTCTACTACTGACTCCTACCCGATCTTGTCCAAAGAGAGTCATCGCTGCCATATAGTGCTCATAAATAGTCATTCTACTAACTCGATCTGCTTGATACTTTGAGCACAGCTGGCCAAGGCTTTCCTCCACCCGTTTCCATTAAAAAACATAGTTAACGTCTTTTAACGTTTTTGGCGGCACTCATTTGGATTTTACTAAACGCTATTAAACGTTTTTGGCGGTCAAAGAATTAATTACTAATTATTAACATATTTTTTTGTCTCCTACTTCCTTTTTAACTATTCTCTCTCTTTTCAAACACACCTAAATACGTCTAATAGTTCTCTTCCTGCATGCCTCCAGGACACATTGATAAGGTTCTCAACAAGGCGACCCAACCGGGGTCTGTGCAATTTTCACCTCCCCCCTCTCTCAAGGGACGGATGCCCAACAATCAGCAGGCGTCGTTTAACTCTGCTACAAGAATGGCTAATCCGACTGCTCCACACAAACATGGCACAAGAACAAGCATGGACCGACCACAGATTGGTCACCACTTACCAGATGGGCGTAATCATAAAACGCACTTACCCCCCTCAGGATTAGTCACCGAACAGACGCCCCCCTTAGTACATATATTTACCATTCACAGCAATGCAAACTTGGACTTACTTTTAATTAGTACAATCTCATAATAACTGCCTTGAGTACCAATCCATCCAATTAGCCCCTTAGTTATTCAAGTTAACCTTATTCAATCCCACAATGTTTTTGTTATTTATTAAAAAAAATTATCTCACAAATTTCCCTGGGTATTAAGCCCTGACAGGACCACCATCGGCCAAAGCACCTCAGGTCTGACACCACCCAAAATTTCTTATTTCCACCGTTTTGTTATGCGGTTGTTAGACACTATCTAACTATGGAGGACCAAAAGTGCCAAAATTAATTAAATGAATACACCAATATATGATTAAATAAGTGTGTCATTAATTAAATTACCTATATATATATATATATATAAATAATAATTTCTGTATTTATTTATTTCATGTTCCTGTGTTGCAGCGTTTTATGACTTTATTTTATCATCAAACGCGCCCGTCAAAGATAGTGGGCGGGGCTGATTCACTAAAATCTTGTCTAATCGACTGCTTCGGCCTGAAGAGGTTAGAAACACGGCGGCTACGGTGATGGATTTTTTTGCTGATATAGAATGATCAAGGCTTGTTATTGTGCAAAACCAACATAAAAATAAAAGCAATATTTCTACTATTTCGCTAAAGTACAGTTTTAACTTGTAGGTGTTTCCATTGAAGAGTGATTTGCCTCTGAGGCGTAGTTCTCGTAATGTCCCGCCTCGACTCTCGCGAGATCTCGCAGTTGTTGTAGGCGGTCACGTCACGCTAACGCTCTTCATGAACGTCACGAGAATAAATAGTATGCGTGTATGGAGCTGCAGCAGCCTTGGCTCAATAAAACTTGTTATCCCCTCAGGAAGCAATTTTTACACAAAAGTGGCCCTGTACTTCCAACTTACTTTTCTGACTTCCATTTCAACACGTCTCAAAAAGCACATCATGAGAGCGTAAATCTGAGTCTCATGGTAATGCACCTATTGAGGTAAATAGCGCCACCCAGCCTATCAAATTGTGTTTACTAGCTACTCACTCATCAATGCATTGATTCATTTTTGGATTTGCCTTGACTTGGTGAGCAGGGTGGCCAATCAGGTGTTAGGACCTGCCCACCAAACTTTGATGGGTGAGTTTGACAGATAAAATAAATTCATGAAACGTCGCAACACAGTGACCATGAAATAATTAATTAAATAGAAAAATCATTATATATTTATTTACAAATAATCATAGGTATTTTCATTAATTAATGGCACATTTAATAACACATTGATTTATTTAATTCCATATTTAATTAATAAATTTAACATTTAATTAATTAATGACACATTTAATTATTTAATGGTGTATTCATTTATTTAATTTTGGCACTTTTGGTCCTCCATATCTAACAACCCCTTATACACAAGTCTCAAACCCTTTTAGACAATATTTTAGACAATATGACACAGACACATACAGGAGCTCACAGACAGACTAACACAGTGAGAGGCCGTACTCACATACACTTTGATAGAAAACGTTCTCTGTTTTCTTGCATGTTGAAATAAAACTCAAAGTTGAGATCAAGTGAAGAGGCTTTTTTGCAAGAGATTTTATTTAGAAATTTCTAAAGTCATTCAGAACCCTTACTGAATCAGAAGTGGTCTCTAAATGTGCCCTCCTTCTGGGCTCATCCCAACTTATACAAAAACAGTGTTTACAGAAAATAGTCTCCCCCTCCTGTCTCCTGTCCTTGTGGGAAGAGTGAAATACAAAAACAGATAATAAATCTTCAGCTCGTATCCTAGTCCACTCCAGATGTAGGAAAATAATTGGTCCCGGCACCACCTGGACCGGATAATTTATGGACAGAAACTTTGCTTGCACTTCCAAACATTACTCCTTTAGATAACAACAGAAATCTTATTAGACATTTCTTTCCCAGAGAAGAGAACAAAGGCACTATACATCGAATAACATTTGAATAAACTGTTTTCTTATTATTACACAGCTCTAACTAAAATCAAAACGGTTAAGATATAAATTGAAACAGTAAAATTTTTTAACAATGTTAACAACTTTTACACACAATACTCAAGCTTCTACCCAACATGGCGGATAATTCTTGCCTATGCTTCCACAATGAGTTGTCACTTAATATGTTTAATATGAAGTAAGTATCAAGTGATACTACATTTCCATTCACTTCACACACTCACACAAGGCCTTTTGTCAGCGTTTCACAGAATTTAAGTATGTACACGACTCCAGTAACCCCTCTTTACACGGACGTTACTTGGCTCCGTTCCCTTCCACTTGCCATTGACTAGTATTCACAAGGTTTTACACTATTGCGTCAGTACCTTCGCACAATCTTTTTCACTCACACTTTTCTCACCACTGTTGTCTTCCCTCTGTCAGAATGCCGTAAGCCTGTCAGATCCCAGCTGGCTGGCAGAGTTCCAGTCCTCAAAAAATAATCTTAGGCTCACTCAGGGAGCCTGTGCCATGGCCATGGTCTTTCTGGAGTCCACCACGCCCGCTGGAATCCTTAGGTCTTTTGGCACCCGGCTCTCAGGACCAACCTAGAATATTTAATAAACAGACACGGAAGGAAGACAAGAGATATAGACTCGCAAGGAGAATGAACAGAAATGTGCAGATCACAACCTCCTGCCCATTCTGACACATTCTGTTGTTCTTCCTCTTTTTATTGGGTTGACCTACCACATGGACATTACTGCTCTGAGGGGTTTGGGGAAACACGTAGCAGCAATGTGACAATCATTTACAAAAAGTAATTTTACAGGCAACAATGCAGACATCCTTTAACACTAAAAGCTTCTCAGCCATAAAAATGTTCCGGTCATTTGTCTTGTGATGAAGGCACATTTCCTGTCTTGTGTTGAAGCTTCGTGGTGTAAATATCTTTAATTGGGAAATCCGATTTAAGTCGAAATTCGGTTTACATCGCCAGCGTAGGAACGGAACTCCGCCGTAACTTGAGGACTCCCTGTAATAATACTGCAAATTTAGTTATAATATTTATTTTCAGACTATCATTAGCATATTATATGCATACATTTTGGTGACACACTTTTCATTCATAATGCCACAAAAACGGACAGGTTGCTGCGTGTCACCTGTTTTTTTTCGTTCTTTCTCAAAGGAAGAAAATCTGAAACCTGTTCTCCCCGTGCTTGCGTGGGTTTTCTCCGGGTACTCCGGTTTAATTAACCACTCCAAATTGTCAATTGGTGTAATTGTGAGTGTGGATGGTTGTTCGTCTCTGTGGGTCCTGCGATTGGCTGGCAACCAGTTAAGGGTGTACCCCGCCTACTGCCCGAAGCCAGCTTCTTCAACCCTGTTTTCATGCCTGATTTATGAATGGGACCTCTGAAAAAAATTTGCAGACACATTTATGACAAATTACGATGAATTACGACGGGATTGTAAGCAAATGCGCATGTTGGTGAAACAATTGATTCGTGATAATGGCGACAATTACGAATAACTCCAAACACAAATTCGACATATTCCGACCAATTACGAACCCTGGCAAAACGCAACTTTTCGCAACGTTCAGGAACACTTGCAACTCATTGGCTTTAGTACCTTATTTTACACATGGACCATGTATAAAATGAGAATGTTTCTGCCTCTTATTTCACTTAAAGTTGTCTTCCTTAATCCTAAACGGCTATATTAGACATTTGAATTAATTTTTTTATTTAATTTAATGGGAAAAAGCGTTTTACAAAATAAATGAAAACACTAAATATTATACGGCTATATTAGACATTTTGAATAGATTTTTTATTTATTTAGTGCGGATAAGCATTTTACATAATAAATCACGAGAAATTACTATTCATCTTTTTTTTCTTTTTGCTGATACGAAAAACGATCCAATCCGTGGCTCAAATCCGTGATCCGATCCGAGCCATGACTTTTGTGATCCGTTGCACCATGGGCGGGATATGCAGCTGTGACAAAAGTACGAGAAGCGTGGCAAACTACCAAACCTAACATGGTGACACCGGTGGACGAATGCATGGACGCTGGAAGCTTACGAAATTTCCGAAAATAGTAAATTTTTACGAGGCCTTTTCGTCGCGGTTTTACCAAAGTTATCATTGGAATCATTATTTGTACAATTTTTTTTGTATTGTATGTACTCTTTATTAACTCATTCATTCCCAGCCATTTTCATTGAAGCAATCCCCTTCACTCACGGCTGTTTTACTGGATTTTGACTGATTTTGCAAGGCCCACAGAATATTGTGTTCTATTGCTATAAAAACATGGAACCGACAAAAAGAAAGATTAGAGTCTCTTCTTTCATCAGGAAAAATTTATTATTCTATCGGTTTCTGTTTTGCAGCAATTAGCATTAGAATATAGCTAAGCTTCATCATTATTCACAAATCTATTTAAAGCTGAGTAAATGAGCTTTTTTTTCAACATGGCCCCTGGTTGATCTATTTTTGCTCTGCTGCCACCTGCTGGCCGTTTGTGTAATAACTACCAAATAATCTTGTCTACAAATCTATATCATCCTGTGTTTTTTCTTTTTTAAGACAAAAAAAAAAGGTTGTGCTTTACCTTGACTAGTTTCTGCGACGACTGACGCCTTCCTCAAAAGCTGTCAAACTGACAGTTGTGACTTGTCTTATGAGCTAATGTTCCTGGGCGTAGCCGGCGTGGCGGAACTGTCATGTGACGCTCCATGCCAACTACGCCCTCCGTCGCTCGATGATCTCCAGAGAAGTGGATCCCATATGTGGGAAAGTTGAAAAGTTCCTTTGTCCCTGTTTAGTGTGTCCGGTCCCATTTCCTGATCTCTATTGCTTCTTTTATCCATCTTTTGTATTCTGAATCCTGTATTTTGTTGCATGCTAATTCTGTTGCTAGTATGAAATCTTTATGCGGTATCCTTCGAGGGTGTTATGGCAAAATTAAATCTATTTTTTAGTACATTTTCCACGTTTTTTGTTAACGTGCAACTTGATAGGTTTGCTAACTATTTTTCGTTGTTTGTTGAGCAGTTGGATTCCTTTCTTTCTATCAATGTGTTCAATTTGTTTGTGTCGCTGTTTTATATTCTGAAATTATTTTTCATATATTTGTTTTAGGTGGTTTATGCCCTTATCTCGTTCCTCTCGTTCCATAGGATAAGTGCATTGAAAAGTTGCCAGTTCCTCATCTGTGTTGCATTTTAACATTTCAATTTTGTTTAACACTATTGTTATTCCCCCCTTTACTAACTCCCTTTTTGCTTTATTAACGATATTTTGTGCATTTCTCGTGTGTAGTGTTTTTTTTATTTCAAGGCTTTGTGGTGTTATTCCCTCATCTTTGCACCTTCTCAGGTGGTTGTTAAAACGAGCTTGTGTTATTTTCATTTTCTCCAAATGGCGGAAAGCTGTGATACATTTTTGTCCGTATCTTCCACTTAAATGGCAAAAAAAATCATCTTGTCTACTAATCTATATCTCCTGTGGTTTTTATTTTTTAAGACAAAAAAAAGGTTGTGCTTTACTTTGACTAGTTTCAGCGACAACTGCCGCCTTCCTCAGGGACTGTCAAACTGACATTTGTGATGTGTCTTATCAGCTGATGTTCCTGGGCATAGCCGGCGTGGCGGAGCTGTTATGTGAAGCTCCACGGCGACTACACCCTCCGTTGCTCGATGATCTCCAGAGCGAACTATCTACTTTGGACCTCAGAACATCCTATTGCACACAATATGTCAGTTGTTAGAACATTATTTGAACGCACAAGCATTATTACGGACATAGAAGACAGAACGAGAGAAGAAAAACACATAGAAACAGCACAAAAGAAATTTCAATAGCCATGATGGGCAATAGAAAAAGGCAATAATCTGGTAAAAAAAACAAAAAAAACAAAAGAGAGAACAACAAAAAATTAATTAAAAGAACACACAATCAATACAAGGAAACAATCACATTACCATATATTAGAACAAATACAGCGAGCAATGAGATAACACAATATAGGTACTAGGGGTGTCCCAAAAAATCTATTCTCATAAGAATCGCGATTCTCATTTAGTACGATTCAGAATCGATTTTAAATGTCCCAAAATCAATTTTATTTAAAAAAAATCATACTGTCTTACCTTTGTTTGTGTGTGCCTTTATTGGGAGTGCTGTTCATGTTGTACCCGATTTGGCCACTTAGAGGCATTGTGGTTCCACGCGGTCTGATACACTATTAAGTTGTAGCCACATTAGAGAGTAGAAGGAAAAAGTCCCGATTGATTCCAATAAAAGTTGTTTTTTTTGCAGCATGGAGCCGTTCTTTATGCCGCAAGTAGAGCACTAGTTAGCATTAGCGAGTCAGACTTGAGTAGATCATTAACGGTTCCTTGAACATCTATAAATTAAAGCAAAAATCATTGTCAATCAAATAATTTTGAATCAAAAATCGCTCTTAACCGAAATCTGAATCGAATCGCACACCCAAAAATCGGAATCAAATCGAATTGTGAGACATTCAAAGATTCCCAATAGGTACAATAAATAAGCCACACAAAAAACTAAGGCAGGAATTAGTGCATCCAAAGGACAGTATACATCCAGACAATAAATGCAATGTAATATATGAAATACACTGCAAAACCTGCAATAAAACCTATGTTGGGGAAACAGGAAAATCTTTCAACATAAGGAAAAAAGAACACCAAAAGGAATGTGACAAGCAAACAGCAACACATTATACTAGAGCAGAAAAGGAAAAGGCCACACAAGAAAACCTAAAATCCGCCCTATCAGATCACTGCAAACGAGAAAACCACATCATGGACTCGGACAAAACAAGCATCATTGGAAGAGAAGAACAAAAATACAAAAGATGGATAAAAGAAGCAATAGAGATCAGGAAATGCGGACTGGACACACTAAACAGAGACAAAGGAACTTTTCAACTTTCCCACACATGGGATCCACTTCTCTGGAGATCATCGAGCGACGGAGGGTGGAGTCGACGTGAAACATCACATGACTGCTCCGCCACGCGGGCTACGCCAAGGAACATTAGCTCATAAGACACATCACAACTGTCAGTTTGACAGCTTCTGAGGAAGGCGGCAGTCGTTGCCGAAACTAGTCAAGGTAAAGCAAAACCTTTTTTTTGTCTCAAAAAAGAAAAACTACAGGACAATACTATTTCTTCAACCATTCTTTGCAGTTGAGAGGCTGCATCAAAGCCTTCTGTATGCGCTAGCATAAAAATACATAAAAAAAAGGATAAATAAGTCTTTGGGACACTTAAAACATTTAAAATAGAACATATTTATACATTTTTGAGAGCAAATGAGTTAAAAATCCTTTTAGGGTGATTTTGTCAAATGTCTCGAACACTTAATAGTCCATCCATGTCTTGTGGTTGTGTTGTCCCAATGCTGATACCACAAAGCAGCAACTGATCTTAATCAAAAACAGTCTTGACTTCTTTGTGAGTGTCTACATTTGGCGAAAAAATCATGTTCTAGGAAGTAATAAAGTATGTTGCCATATTTTCCTGTGCATAAAGCACAGGCACTGTAAAATATAATAAAATAGCTTTCTCTGTATTGTAAAATTAGATATTAAAAGGAATCTCTGCATTATAATCCCACAGGTCTCCAATCTCCATCATAGAAGGCTTGTGCAGCCATGGAACACCAGGCTGTGGATGATGACATCTGCATCCTCAAACATGAGACAGCCTACACTGCTGCGGGAGAGAGCCCTGTATCAGTGTGTGCGGGAGATGAATCAGTAGCTTCTCATTTTGCCCTCGTCACAGCTTATGAAGACATCAAAAAGCGATTGAGAGAGACTGAGCGAGATAATACTTTCCTTAGGAAACGAGTGAAGCAGCTGGAGGATAAGGTATGGATATCAGTATAAATGCAATGTTAAAGTTAGGCTACCAAAGATGTGGATCATTTCAGATACATTTATCAAAAGTGTTAGGAATGACCAGTTGAAAAGGAAATTGATGTAATAATGAAATGAGAATTATTTTAGGAAATTATTTGCAAAATCAAAACACGGTAAAACATTGTGGTTAAAATAACATCAATATTGTATTTGTCCCTCTTGGGCAGATTTATTTTCATTACAGTAGATTTCACACCGATCTGATGGGTTGGATAGCATTTTGTGCGAAATCGGTGATAGGATGTAATGTCTTAATTAGGAGTGAGAAAAAAAAGTGTGGTTTTACGGTTATTATAAATGGGGCTTTATCTTCATCATATGTTTACTAAGCCTGACATATTGGCTTGTCTTGTTCAAACATATTGAGTTGTTGAAGCCTACAATGGCCATTGATACAGCAACGGTACCGCACACAGAAAGGTTTTTCAAATAACTTACTTAGGAGTGGGCAATATGACAATATTAGATCATTAAGGACTTGAATGTGTTGACGATCTCATAAAGCTGAAATAAATGGTAATAAATGTTCTGTGTTGTTTATTTAAAAGTAAAAATCTTTTTTTAATCAATTTACCAATTACTTTTCAATATATAAAGCTTGACAACAACAAAAATGTAAAATTTAAAACAAATGAGTCAGAGAGGAATAGTAAAAAATAAAATAAAGGTATAACATTTTACAATTACTGAACTATAACTAATACACATTAGTTCATATTACAAAAGACAGTGTGAAGCAAAGTTCTGTGCAATGAACAATACAATAGTGTTAATTTTAGTGTTCAATATATTTATTGATACACACACACATACTTGCCTCTGTGTATTATGAGGATTTTTTTTCCAAACCCGTTTAATTGTGTATTATAGGGACACCCCTTTTCGCTAATGCCAAAGAGATGGGACTTGCACCCAAACATTTTTTGGGGGTTGTCCAGGAAAATTTCACTTCAAAACTTGAAAAAACTCAACTCACGAAAAAAGAAAAACCTGAAAAAATCCGTAATTTTGAGGACATAGATAATGACCTAAACAAGCCTGGCAAAAATGGTAATTATGAGGACCAACTCCCATTACAAGGACAAAGTTTACACAATACACAGCAACCATGTCACTGAAGTGACTTGAAAGTTCTGGCATTTTGACTTTACACAAACTAAAATGGCATTGATGTTTAATGACTTACTTGATATGAGGGCAAATTGTTGTGCATAACAATATGTGAAATGCAAAGTCATACCTGATCCTTGAGCACCATGTTACAACTTACAATTTTAGGACCAACTGAAACTGGTATGTTAATAAAACAATGCTTCTTGTGGACAGGTTATCTAGGTCAAGTACAGCTTTGGAATGGATAAGCTAGACATGAAACCAGATGCAAAAGAGTCAGTGAACATTGAACATTTTATTCTTCAAAACATGACTACCTCTCATCTTAAAGGATGAGCAGTTTTCTCATAGCTGATTCCTGGAATAAATCTGAAAGATGTTCAATGTAGGAAGTGTCCAAAGTACTATGAGAATCTGGAACATATTCCTCTGCTGATGAATCCTCACTTGAACTGGATACATCAGCAACCTAATTTTTTAAACAAAAACAATTATGACATACATACAGACATACATATACATATCGTCGCTGTCCTGTGAAAAACACTTCCACCATATTTTCCATACTATAAAGCGCACCGTGATACAAGCCGTGCTGCCAAGAAGGATCGCTACCGTTTTTCACAGGACAGCGATGATATACATATATACAGTAGATGCACACATACATATGTATATATACAGTGGCTCTAAAATTAACACCTGCCAGATGCGGGTTAAAATTCATTTTGGCGGGTGGTCATAAATATTTACTAGCTTTACTTGGCCGGTAATTAGTGATGTTACGCTCGAAGTCGACGCTTGAGACAAGTAGCTCCCGACATTGATGGGCTAATGTGCTAAAGTTCATTTACCAAAGATAGGTGGTCTTCATCATCAAGCATTTTAGCATTTTTAAAACAGGATATGTGCCAGATGCTGGAGCAAACTAGAAAAACATTTAGAACCTAAAGTTTGTTTGCATATACTAAAGATTATTATAAATCTAGTCACCACATTTATTCGAAAGATGAGATGAAGCATTTAACAAGAGGGATAGTTAATATGCTTAATCTATGGCATTGCCCCTAAAACATCTTGTGTGATACAGTCCTTCAGTTACAGTAGACTTTTCTATTTTACCGAGTCAGACAGTCGTTGTTAAGATTGAGACAATTGCTCAACATTTAGCTGCTTGCAACTAAAGACAGAGGTATAAACATGGGTCATACTTTATCCTCTTGACTAAATTATATTCATTCAATGAAAATGCCTGCACTATTAATTCTGGTTGAAACAAAGACCCATTGCAGATACAAATAACACACGAGATAAAATACCCAGCATACCAGTCCATTTTAGTGCAGAGAAAGGTCCAAAACATAAAGCCGGTGGGGTGCCTGGCGGGCCTGTAGTGCCCCGTCTTGCTGCGTTGGGTCGGGGGCGCGGGCCGTGTTGGGGTGGGGGGGCGCTCCTGCTCCTGGGTTTGCTCTCCGGCCGGTGGCCCTGGCGGGGCCCGGGGGTCGTCCTTTGGTGCTGCCGCGGCCTGGGGGGCCCTGAGGTGTTGCGCTTGCCCTGTCCTGGCAGGGGTTGACGGCTCCCCTCTTTGGTGGAGATTTTCATGCATGCCAGATCCACCACACCAGCATCTATCGAAACTCAGACACAATCTGCTTCTTCCTCAGGTCATTGAATCGGTGGAGGCTGGTGTCTGTGGATCTCACTCGGCTTCGTCTGTCCTTCCTTCCTTTCCTCAGTCTCCTTCGGTCTCTTGAGGTCTCCCTGATTTTTTATTTTTTTGGATTTGTTGGAATTTAGATGTTTCTGGGGTTGGGGAAGAATTCTGGTGGGTGGCCCGGTGGGTGGTGTCTGGTCGGTGCTGGATTTCACCTTCCTTTGTTTTCTTTGGTCCCCTCGGGTCTCCTGACGGCGGTGTTCGGTTTAGGTGAACGGTATGGGATTTTTTCTAATAGGTTTTTGGTGAGCTAACAAATGCACGCACGCACATACACATACTCACCCACATACAAAAAAAAAAAAAAAATATATATATATATATATATATATATATATATATATATATATAAAAAAAAAAGAGCAATGATGATGACATTACCGAATGAACAATACTGAAAAAAATAAAAAATAATAATAATAGTGAGTTCACCTCTAAAATCCACCATAAATAAATTAATGGAACAAAAAGATCACTACAGTGCATAATCTAAATCACCAAACTGCCAACAAATCTTCAATTTGTGATATTTTTAATGTTGACTTGAATTTTAGTCCCATACAAGCTTATTGTTGGATACAGTATTTTGAACGTTTTGGCAATACACATTGCAAAAATAATTGTTGTGATTATATTTGTTAGTTATATAGTTCAGCCCTAGCATCTACTCTACACTCTTCAGTCCTAACGTCTTGCTTCTGAAAACTGATTTCAACATCAATATTCAAAAATAAATCTCGTCACCTGGTTAACTTTGTCTGTGACAGCTATGTCTTCAGCTTTGTCTTCAGGTTGTGCTTCAGTTGAAACCTGGTACAGATGAAGAGGAAAAATACAAATACAATGAAATTCTTAGTAACACACAAGACTGTACCTGTGCATTTACACAGTTACAGTACATACAGAACAATGAATAGGTTAAAGTATTGTGAATGCAAACAAATTTTATTTGACATTACAAAAATAAATAAATAAATCAGTCTGCACTACAGGCCCATACTAAAGAATGTTTTACCAATACTCACCTTTGAATGAATTATTATATTTTATGGTGAAGCCATCCTTGTCTTTACCTAAGGATGAAAAGTATGCTGCCTCTTCTTTGGGTTTAACTTTTGCCCTGTGTGGCCTCATGACTGACATATCTCACTGAAGATAATGATCTAAAGCTATAGAAAAAAATTAGTTTCAATCAATTTGATAGGTAACTTGGTGCAGATGTTTTGAAGTTGACTTTCAGTGTACCATGATAGCCTGTGCAGTGTGCAGTAAATGTGCCAACGAAAATAAAATACAGTGGATAGCACAGCTCTGCTAAACATTTGCATAAATTAAATGTAATGAACACTAACAGACTTGACTGAAATATTTATATTGAAAGAATACATTTAAGTAAACACAAATGCAGCAATTTACCAAATTATAAGTGATTACTTTATTTATACTGTACTGGTAAGCCATTGTATATTTTCACATCACAAACAAAAGCGTAGCAATTCTAAATAATTAGCTGCATCCATCATAATCAACACACGGTTAGGTATGCTAACGTAAGCTTAGCTGCACTCACGCTGAACTTGCATTATAATTCATTTCCACGAAATTGCAAGAGGGAGCAATGTACACGTTTCTGGAGGAAAAATGTCGAGCTTCAAACCTACCTCATTAGCACAGCTGCACGCCATCACGTCTCGTGAAGTAATTTGAGCCGGGGGCGGTTCTCTATCGGGGCTGCTAGATGACGTCACTTCCGTACTCCGGGCAATATAATAAATCACATTTAAATCAACAAATTGGTTCAGTCGTTGGATTATGAACATTGTTGATAAGAGTGGCTATTGTTGTATGATTTACAGTGTCAATAAAAAAAAAATTGATCACATTTAAAATTAACCCCAAAGGCTCATATACTAAATTAATTACCACAGACGAAAACAAAGGATATTATTGCTAGCATTATAGATAATTTTGTTATCGTAAAATGTGATTTCAGTTTTTGTTTAAATTTATTTATTTATTTTTTTCATTAATGACATTTGTTTTTTGCTCTAGTAAATAAAATAACCTTGCTGCTGTCACACAGTTGCGGTCCGAGGATGTTTTGGTACTATACTTTAGTAACGGATGCATGTGTTCTTTGGCAAAATTGTGAGCGAGCCCAATTCCTGCAAATGAATGGTCACATGATGCTTTACTGTTGGTATGAAGCAGGACTGATGGTAGCGCTCACCTTTTCTATTCCAGACAAGCATTTTTCCCGATGCCCCAAACAGTTGGAAAGGAGGTTAATCAGAGAAAATAACTTAAACCCTTTTTCCCTTATTTTGGTCTGCATTTATGGAATCCCTATTCCACTGGTCACACCAGGCCATCCTCCAAAGGTCTTACTGCCTCACCATGGGTGTAGATGGACTCATACATGCCTACTGCCATTCCTGAGCAAGCTCTACACTGGTGGTGATGTCCATATCCCACAGCTGAATCAACTTTGGAAGATAGTCCTGGCATTTGCTGGAGTTTCTTGGGTGCCCTGAAGCCTTCTTCACTTAAAGTTTGTAAGGTCACTAAAGGAAATTACTTTAATTTTCATGGCAAGGAGGGACTTTGCAATTCATCTAATCACTATAACATACTAGACTACATGCAAATTGCCATCATAAAAAAAAACAATAATAATGGAGCCTGACACAAAACTTCTAATCTGTAAATATCTAAAGAAATAAAAGGTGGGTAAATTCTATTATTAGCCAATTGTTCATTTCTTGTGCAATTGTTTTTCCAGAACATAAAGCCTGCCACACGCCACGCAATTTATTTGTTGAGTTTGAAGTTCCAACCCGCGTTGGACTCAAATATAGCACAAAAAAAGTGACAGTTGGAAAAGGACAATAATTGGGTTCAAATCATTTGAATGTACCCGATGTGGTCTGTAATGCTCGCTACATTTTGGCCTCAAGCTAGTAGTATATCCAAATTACAGTGACTATGTTTACATGCAGGGCGGCACGGTGGATGACTGGTTAGCACGTCCGCCTCCCAGTGCAGAGGACGTGAGATCGAGTCCGGGCTTCGGCCTTCCTGGGTGGAGTTTGCATGTTCTACCCGTATTTGCATGGGTTTCCTCCAGGTACTCCGGTTTCCTCCCACATTCCAAAGACATGCATGGCAGGTTAATTGAACACTCCAAATTGTCCATGGGTGTGATTGTGATTGTGAGTGTGGATGGTTGTTCGTCTCTGTGTGCCCTGTGATTGGCTGGCAACCAGTTCAGGGTGTACCCCGCCTACTGCCCGAAGCCGGCTGGGATAGGGGTCTTACTCCGGTTTTTAAAAACTCGAAGTAGAGCATATTCGGGTTATTGTGCATGTTTACATGGCCTTACAAAAACCAAATATTGACAAGATTCAGGTTTTAAAAGGGTTATTGCCTGCAAGTAAACGTAGTCAATGTCTATATACCTTAACAATGGTGAAGCCGTGTACCTTTCAGTATGATTCGATTCGGTGGGGGAAGACGGACCCGCTGCGCGGGCTCCCAATAGAGCGAGGGAGAACGGTGGGGAACCAGGGACATTACCAGCCTCCGACCAACGTGGAGGCTTTCATACTTCATAAACTGTATTTGTTTGCCGAGCGAGCGAATAGGTGGGTGGCGGCACCCGCGGGACGGGGGGCAGTCTCAGCCGAGCCGCTTCCGGGGCTACCAGCACCCGCTCGCCGCCCGTCGCTACCGCCAGCCGCCCCTGTGGCTCTGGACTGGCCGGGCTCCGGCAATCCCCAAACGTGCCCTCGGCACGTTCTTCGCATGTGAAATCCTCTGCGAGTGGCTGACGTCAGTGTCAGGTTTAGCCAACCTAGAACATTTAATAAACAACAGACAAGTAAGGAAGACAAGAGATTATTTTTACTCGCGAGGGAAACGGAGAGATGTGCACAGATTAAAATCTCCTACCCGCTCTGAAAGCCCACTCCGTCGAGTCCTCTCTTTTTTTAATAGGATGTTCCCTAGTTACACAGATGTTGCTGTTCTAAAGAGGGGGAACACACAGCAGCAACTATCACGGATATGAGTCATTGTGCAGATGATACAGACGTGTCTTCCGTCAACGCTGAAAGTTTCAACAGTCAAAGTTCAAAAGTTCATCCGCAAATTGTTCCAGCTGCTATCTTGTAATAAGGCACTGTTCCTGTTTTGCAACATGGTTCAAACATAGGCCACACTGCTAAATATATGCTTTGCAATACTATAAGAGTAAATCTGGGATAACTTATGTACATTTATTCTAACAGTCAGTACGCCGGGTATAATGTTGCGTTGCCATGGAAAATTGTCAATTTATATACTCCCGCACTGTCGCAACTTAAAACAACGTGCTTCTGAACCGAAACATGGCACCGTTTGATTGTACGTGAATCTGTGCTCAGTTGTACCGACCCAAATCAGCAAGCTCGGTACATGATGGATTCTCGGGAGTTTGTGAAGTCACAAATACCACAAAACTTCAGCTTGCAGATAGGGCTGAACGATAAATCGTTTTGAGACCGAAATTGTGATCTCAGATTCTGCGGTTTTGAGATAGTCAAAGCTGCGGTTTTATTTAAAGGGCTCTATCCCCCAAGCTCGCCAATCAGCGGCATGCCACAGTGCATACACACACTAGCCAGGTACATTGATTTGCGGCTGCTTGACAAGTTTACAACACAGTCCGTGATATGAGAACGCGAGGCGCTAAGCTAACTTGCTCTGCGGCAGAACAGACAGACTTATAATTAGTCCGCTTGCAATCGCAACAAAGAGCTGCGTGGTGCAGAGTCGGAATGACTCAAAATAAGTGCTTGGGCGTACAGTACACTTTTAACAGAAGTCTGGTTAGAACCGCGTTAGGGTTAGGGTTATGAACAGAACATTTGTACTACAATTAATACGTATTCTGGACTGAAAATAAGATGACGGATACATTAGCCTTTACAACGTGGCGTCAAGCTCGAGGTCCTTAGTAAATTAATATCAGCATGTTATTGAAAATGTTATATGCATAAATGTAAATTTCTAAACTTGAAACCTTTTATTCAAATTATATTTGATTGAAATTGATAATTATTTTAAATCTCTTAAATTTGTAGTAAACAAGAAAAGTATTTTGCTAATTAATATCCATGCATAATTATAAAATAAAAAAAATCTTGGAGCTACCTGAATGTTTTTCTGACCCTTTTTAACAAAAAAATGTCTACCTTTTCACAATTACGCCTATCAGAAATACTCCATTTTGATTTTTACACTTTTACACTCACCATTACAGTAAAAAGACCAAAAGAGTTAATACCATGATATGAATTTCACGCTATATCACGAAGCCCTCAGTCTCTGTTTGAAGCAGTTAAGTCTAGAGCAAAAATGTGGGAGTATGGGGAAGATATTTATTTACATAATTACATTTATTTTCAACGAACGTACATTAGTACAAAATGTAAAAACAAATTGGGTTACATAGACTATTACACATAATTGCATATTTAAACATGGTAGTACAAACAGTAAAAAGTCAGTAAAACAAGCAGTACAGTGAAAGCAGTGAAAATACGGTACCTCTCTTACACAACCTCTTTTGTGTTCTTGCATTATTCAACTAATATCTTTATATTTTGATTGTATGTCATTTTCAGTCATGTTTCGAAACGTTACTGTACATTGTGAATAAAAAGCTGAATGTGAAGAAAATGGCAAATCGAAATTGCAATATTTGTAAAAAAAAAAAAAGTCACAATTAAATTTTTTCCTAAAATTGTTCAGCCCTACTTGCAGAGCAAGGTTAAATCAAGTAAGCATTGTAGTTGTTTTGTTGTACATTTAGAAGGCTGGGAAGTGCTGGGAGCACGCAACTGCTCTAACTTCTGACTTTCATTTGAACACATCGTCACGGTGCGCATGAGTCTTAACCCACTGTAAAAAAATGAGGTGCTTAGTCAACAAGACAGAAGGAACAATTTTCAATAGATGTTGGTAAATTTTTTTCTCCTGAGCGAAATGGGTTTCGTGGTATGTAGTCAACAATAGCTGTATTGAAATGTACTTTAGAATATACATGGAAAAAGCTATATCTTTGTTTTAATTTTAACCAAAACCTTGTTTTTTACAGCATGGGGTTTGCGACCACAACAAGGTCCTATTAAGAAACAGGTAGCCGTGCAGTGCCTGTTTTAAGGGGGAAAATTAAGAAACACAAAAATATTCTTAGTGTTTTCTCAAAAAGAAAAATGTAAGTAAGCTATCACATCTTATGCCTGTTGCTGAGATATTGCAGTTACTTGTCTGTAATGTTGGGTATGGTCACAATAATAAAAGATTGAGAATATACACAACATTTGCTCTTTCCTGAATTAAGCTATATATAGATATATTTTTTTATGCTGTGGTACATGCATTGTAGGAAAATCCTAATATTGTTTTTTTTTTTTTTTTTGATTTCATGTACATTTGACATTATTAGGGCCTGAGCAGCAAACGTTGCGAGGTCTTCATCTTCTTCTTCATCATCTTATTTTTCTTCTGTCAGTCCCCAAAAACAATCAAATTTTTGGGGACCTAAATATTTTAGAAAACTCAACAAACTTTGCACACTCCTCAAGCCCGGCGCAAAATGTGATATTATGAAGTTGCCATAATAACATGGCTCTATAGCGGCCCCTGGCGTGGAAACATGTAAACCAATCCTGGCACGTCTGACCGAGAGCTACGAAAATTAGCAGGCATGTGTAGCACCCCAAGACACACAAAGAAGTCAATGGAAGCCATTTCCTAAAATGTACAGGAAGTGAGCTATGTATTTTTGAATGTCCAATTTTGGCCCATTTCTGCACATTCACTGTGGTCATACTTTTTGCCATTTTGTCAACAGTTATCATCCGATTGACTTCAAACTTGGCATGTGTTATCTCAAGTCCTGGGACAACAACTCGGGAAAAAAATCGACAGTTTTCCCGGTACCGGGCCGTCTGCCACTTTGGACCGGGCGCGGAAATGCTTCCGGTTAATTGATTAGCCGAGGCTTAAAATTATTTTATTTTGAAAAGTGACCGGATTCTCTCTGTTTACGACAGACTCTTGACGCATGTCAAGATGCTAATGAACTCAGTTGCGTAGCGCTGATGCTAATCAACAAGTTAGCAAAATTAGTCAAAAAACAGACATATTTGGAAAGTTTCTTTGCAACAGAGAAAAGGCCCAGTGATGAGAGACAACACAGGAGCCTATGACAAGGCCATGATGGCCCACTCTGTGGCGAGCGTCTCTTAATTTATGCTGAGTTCTTAATGGACTTTATATTTATTCTGTGGTGCCTTATGTTGTTTTTTGTTTGTATTATAAGGGCCCGAGCAGCTACTGCTGCGAGGTCCCTATTGTTTTCCTCCTCCTCCTCCTCCTCCTTCTTCTCCGTCTTCTTCTACTTTTCCTTCATAAATTGTCTCATTTTTGGAGACCTAAACATTTACTAAAACTCACCAAACTTTGCACACTCCTCGGGCTCGGCATAAAATTTGATATTATGAAGTTGCCATAACAACATACAGCGCCCCGTAGCGTGGAAAAATATGCACCAATCCCGACATGTTTGACCGATGGCTACAAAAACTGGCAGGCACGTGAAGCGCCCCGAGACACACGAAAAAGTCAGTGGAAGCCATATCCTAAATTGTACAGGAAGTGAGCTATGAATTTCTGAATGTCCAATTTTGACCCATTTTTGTACATTCACTGTGGTCATTCTTTTTGCCCATTTGCCAACAGTTTTCATCCGATTTACTTCTACCTTAGCATGTATCATCTCAAGACCTGGGACAAAAACTGGGGGAAAAAATCCTGACTTTTTGAAATACTATATGACGGGGGCGGGGCCTCATATTTTGCCTTTAATATTTCCTTCATCAAAACAGAGATGCTTAATAACTCCGCTGTACAAGCTCCCAAAAAAATCCCACACTTCTCATGCATCTTAATAGCAATGACCTGAAAACTATATGATAATATTCAGTTATACATGTAACGCCACCTCATGGTGACAATAAATGTCATACTTTACATTTTTATCTATTGTGCCGAGCGCGTTTGAGGGATCCAGTTGAAATTTTGTCAGAAAAGCCTTAAGATGTTGATCATGCCAACACCGAATATTGTAACTTTTTGCCAAAGGGCGTGGCCGTTACGGTGACGAAAAGTCTGATGTTAATCATCAGACTTTTCCGTGACATAAAAAGCTGCGTTAACTTGACCCAGATGATCCTATCTTCTCAAATTTCACACATTTGATGAGAGTCCAGGTCTGAATACATCTGCAAACTTATATTTTTTCGTACTGATAGCGCCGCCTACTAGATTTTTTTTTGTGGTGGCTCTGGCATGCATGAAAACCTCCACCAGAGAGGGGAGCCGTCGACCCCGGCCAGGACAGAGAAAGCACAACCCCCCAGGCCCCCCAGGCCACGGCAGCGCCAAGGCACAACCCCCGGGCCCCACAGGGGCTACCCGCCGGAGAGCGGAGCCTGGAGCGCCCCCCTCCACCCCAACATGGCCCGCGCCCAACGCAGCAAAACGGGGCACGGCAGGCCCGCCAGGCACCCCATTTGCCCCCCCCCCCCCAACTGGGCGGGGGCAGGAGGTGCCCACCACACCACCACCATCCACCCCACCCAACCCCCCCACCGGGACAGGGCTCGCACCCCTGCCACTGGTGCCAAGAGGCTCACCGGAGCGGTGCAGGCACAACACCCCCACCCCGCCCGCACGGCCCCCGGAACCCCGAGACCCCGGCCACGGATGGAGCTCCCGGCCCAGGGGAGGGGGAGGAAGGCAGACGGGAGGGGGGCGGTACGGGGGGAGGAGACGACAAGAAGGGCAAGGGGCAGCGGCAGGGCAGCAGAGAGAAGGGGGGAGGAGGAGGAAGGGTGACGAAGGAGAAGGGATAGGAAGGCGAAAGACGGGCGGGGAAACAACCATTAGTTACAAATTGCCAAATACAGAAACATCAATATAAGTTATCGCGATGTGGTGGCTCTCGCTAAGTAAGTAACCAGATTTAGATACATTTTGATATTAGTTTTTTATTCGAGGCAGATATTTTTTCCATTAAAATGTGATTTATGAGGTTAGACCATCGGTCAATATTCAGAGTTTGTTTATTTTTCCAGTTAACAAGAATAGTTTTTTTTAGCAATAGTAAGGGCTTATAAGTGTAGATTGAAAATATTTACGTCGTAAGTCAGTTGTTGTTAGGTCATCTTGCAAACACAAGTTTGGAGATAAAGGTATCCTACAGTCCAAGATAGCAGAAAGTTTGTCTAAGACTTAAGTCCAGAAATACATAACCGATTACATAAATACAGAAACATCAATGCAAGTTATCACGCTGCTGTGGCTCTCGCTAACAGGCAGAATTAAAATCCAAGTTTAGGTTAAAAAATTCTATATACGTAGACCATGTTTCTTTAAATTTTGACATTTGGTTTTTAACGGTATCCTACAGTCCAAGACAGCGGAAAGTTTTTCTAAGACTTTAGTCCAGAAACACATAACCGGAGTACATAACCATAAAGCATGCAAATAAGTGTCTGTAGTGTTTTGTAAACACTGGAGACAAATGTCGGAGTCTGAGAGTACCATTTTCTTCATCATATATTGAGTAATGTATGTTCTCTGAATAATTTTTTATTGGATAAGTTGTAAATTTGTGTGTTTTGTCATTTTAAATACGTTTTCACAAACTTGAATCCAAAAGTCAGATTCCGGAGCTATTGACAAGTCTGTCTCCTATTTCGAGATGGGTAAAGACATTAGTATATGTAAGTAACTTATATATTTTTTAGAGGTTTTTTGTTGTTGGAGAAAGCTTGGTGTAATACCTTTAGCTAAAACAGGCAGAAGGAGCGTTCCCCAAAGTGTTGGAAATTGTTTCTTTATCATACTTTTAACTTGCAGATAATGTAAAAAAAAAAAATCTGTTTTTTATTTTGTATTTTTTGAGCAAGGATGGAAATGATATAAACATATTATCTGAGAAAAGATGGTGGAGATGTGTAATTCCTTTCTGCTCCCACACACCTAAATAAAACGATTGGTTAAGTTGAAAGTCGGGGTTATGCCATATGGGAGAAAGCCTGCAGTGCTCCAATTGGGCTTTTGTCATTTCTAGTGCCTTCCACCAGGCGGTCAGGGTGGCGGAAATCATTGGGTTTTTAAAACAATTGTGTCGCTTAATCGATGTTGTAATAAAGAGTAAATCTAAAAGTGTGAGGTTATTACAATCCTTCTGTTCTAGTTCCAGCCAACAGTTAGTATCTATGTTGGTTTGTGCCCATGGAATGATATATTGTAGCTGGTTAGCTATATAGTAGTGCATAAAATATGGTGCCTCTCGACCTCCTTTGGATTTGCTTTTCTGAAGAGTAGATAGACTAATCTTTGCTCTTTTCTTTTTCCAGTAAAATTTTGTAACGGCCGAGTCCAACAACTGGAACTAGTTAGACGTAGGTTTGAATCGAATCATTGAGAAAAAATAATTTATTTTGGGTAAAACTTTCATTTTAATGGTGGCTATTCGTCCTATTAGAGAAATGGGAAGATTATTCCAGCGCTCCAAGTCACTATAAATGCTATCAATAAGTGGAATAAAGTTTAAATGAATTAAATCAGTTCATTTAGGTGAGATTTTTATGCCTAAGTATTTTAAATTGCCTATAGGAAATTAGTACTGTGGGTCCTGGCTTGCAGGGTTCCATGAACTTTCTGTAATAGGTAGGATTTTGTCCAGTTAATAGAATAGTCTGATAAATGTGAGAATTTAGTTATTAAATTGAATACTTCCCCTAACGAAATAGCAGGTTTTTCTAAATAAAGTAAAATATCATCATCAATCATCAATATGTTCTGTTACCCCAGAGTGAATTCCTTGAATCCTTCTTTCCTGGCTTATAGCTAATGCAAGTGGCTCCATAAATATTGCAAATAATAAAGGGGACAGTGGGCATCCCTGTCTTGTGCCTTTCTGTAGAGTAAAACTCTGAGAAATAATCCCATTAGTAGTAACTGTAGCTCTAGGAAAATTATATAATACTGACACCCAGTGAATAAATGACTTCCCAAAGCCAAATTGATTCAAAACGGCAAAGAGAAGGGACCAGTTAACTTTGTCGAAGGCTTTTTCTGCATCCAACGATATAATAATCTTTATCATGCCGCTGTGACATACTAATAAGGTTAAAGAGCCTCCTAATATTATTAGTAGAGTGACGACCTTTAATAAAGCTTGTTTGGTCGCTATGAATGATTGTCGAGATTACTTTTTCTAGTCTAGATGCGAAAGTCTTAGTGATAATTTTAATATCAGTGTTAATTAGTGAAATCAAACGGTAACTTGATGGAAGGGTGGGGTCTTTTTCTGGCTTTAATAAAAGTTTAATTGCTGATGTATTCATGTGTGGACGTATGTAACCATTCGTTTTAATTTTTGTTACTACTCTTAAGAATAATGGAGCAAGCATTAACCAAAAGTGCTTACAAAATATAGCCGGATAACTATCCGGACCAGGTGCTCTTCCATTAGGCATACTATCTAGAGCAGTGGTCCCCAACCTTTTCTGTACCACGGACCGGTTATATGTCTGACAATATTTTCACGGCCCAATCTAAAGGTTTAGCTGATAAAAACAAAATAAAATGACAAGAAAAAAACTGTGGTATTTTCTCTATAATAATAATGAACGTGAATCTACTGTGTAATCATGTGCAACTTTATTAACGGTGTCCGTAACGTCGCACCAACAACAGAACATCACAAGAGCAACATCGTTTCTGCCCCAAAACAATGCAACACACTCTGGTCTGCTCTCAGTGCACTTGCCTGTGTGGACGTGGTGGCCATCAGCAACTTCTTCTGCCCCTCATGTTCACGTTGTTTCCGTTGAAAATACTCCAAAGGCTTGTCTTTTGCTGTGGGGTGCTTGCTCTCCAAGTGGCGAACCAGTTTTGAAGGCGTCATCGCCTCATTAGAAAGCCGGTCACTGCATATTATGCACAGCGAGCTTGGTGCGTGGGAATCGCCCGTGGCGATAAATCCATATTTTAAATACGATTCTTGATACTGCCTGTTAAAGGCAGCTTTCCCTTTTTTAGAGGGTCCAGGTTCCTCTTCTGTCCCTTCATTGGACCGTTTCCCCTTCGCAAAGAAACTTTTTAAAGAAGTTTGTTTTTTTGCTCATTTTGCTAGCTTGGAATTAAATTTAGCGTGACGTATCATGTGACGTGTGGTGTAGCGGCCTTGAAGTGCGTCAAGTGAGATGGATGTAACAGACAGAATCCGGCCACTTTTCAAAATAAAACATCATTTTCGAAAAAAATTAAAATAATGCAAATTTTTTTCTTTCGGTACCAAATGACCCACGGCCCGGTACCAAATGACCCACGGTCCGGTGGTTTTGGGACCACTGATCTAGAGCACTGTAGAGCTCGTTTATAGTAAGTGGCGCATCTAACATATCTTTATATTCAGTAGTTAACTGAGGTATATTTAAGCTACTGAGGAATGCCTCAATATACTCAGGGTTAGGCTTGTTAGTTTCTGAGTATAGGTTGCGATAATAGTTATAAGAAATGTGATTAATTTATTCTGGTGATTGTGTGCATTCACCAGTTGTACCTTTAATAGCCGTTATAAGAGATTTTTCCCGATTGCACTGAAGTTGGTTTGCAAGAAATTTAACTGATTTGTTTTTATATTCAAAGTTGTTGTCTGACTCATCCGTCAGTTGTTTAATTTTATCTTCCAAATCTTTTTCAAATTTTTGATCCTGTTTCTTTTTATAAGATGAATATAATATAATTGTACCTCTAATTACCGCTTTCCCAGAGAAGAGACGGAGATAAGTCCTGGAGAGTCATTTATTTCAAAAAAGTCTGCCCACTCTCTTCTTATAATTTTGTCAAACTCTGCGTCATTTAGCAGTGAGATGTTAAAACGCCATGTCGGTGGTTTAAAGGTATAATCAACTTGTAGGATAAGGGAGACTGGTGCATTGTCGCTAATAATAATAGGATGTATTTTTGAACTAATTTTATCAGCAATAGAATTATTTGTAAGAAAAAAAATAATTCTTGAAAAAGACTGGTGCACAGCGGAAAATAAAGTAAATTCCTTCTTAGTTGGGCTTTTAAGTCTCCAGCTGTCGACGAGGCCCAAATCATCCATATATTCCCCTATTACTTTAGTAGATTGTAATCGCATTATACATGTTGTATTATTAGAACAATCTATTAATGGATTTAAGACTGTGTTAAAGTTTCCTTCAATAATAATAGAGAAAAATTCATGGAAAATGGCCGGATCATCATTA
>NC_141244.1:1667500-1722500 GCF_054856555.1 Leptonotus elevatus | reverse complement strand
GGCAGACGACTCCAACTCACACAGTTCAAAAAGAGGTCACAATGTTGAATAAATTATTTACAATTAATAAAAGACTAAATATAGGAGAATTAAGTTACATTAATCTAACATTTCCCCCCTTTTTATCGCATATTTGCTCAAATCCTCATATCACCTATCAGTTACTTCAGTTCGATTTTCAACAGTAGGATCATTTAAAACATACCAATACCATGTATTTGTTAAATAGGCAAAATATTACCATCATAGAGCATAACATAATAGTTTTCTTTCCATCATAAAACCGTATTAGTGAAATACTCATCAGCACAATATAATCCAAAGTGTTGTCCTTCAAGTGCAATCAATGTGTTGTTGCTCTTATTGTGTGTATATTGTCCAAATAAGTTTTATACACATGCAGTATTTGCAATTTGATGTATGACGTACCAGATCTTTATATGGGCTTCTGATATGTGTGATACTCTGATTAAATATTTTATTTTAAAATGGGGGCAATGGGGTGTTTCCTTGTGTGGTAAATGACTGATGTATTGTGGTAAATGACTTCTGTATTTTTCATCAACAGGTCTAGTGACAGATTATAGGGTAAGAACATGTGTTACTTTTTATTTAAATAAATAAATAAATTACATTAAACGAACAAAGAGAGAGAGAGAGGCAGACAGACATCACAAGCTTTTTATGTGGTGCTCTTTTCTTTTTTTCAGCATTGGCAGATTCCACTGGGCAGACGATTCCGCTCCCTCAAAATGTGGTTTGTCTTTCGCATTTATGGTCTCCAAGGATTACAGGCACACATACGCAAGGTACTCCATTACAACCAGTTAGTTTTGGCTCTTGATCTGAGCCATAAAAGTTATAATAATCTGATGTTTACAGATATTTTCATAAAAACTCAATTCATATCAGTCATATCATATTCATATCTTTTAGCTCAGTCACTGTATACTGTATGTTTCTGCATGAAAAAAAGATAATAGCCAGGGGTGCACATAACAATTTTGAAATGGTTCTCAAAAGCCCCTCCGTGAGCTGTCACCCTACTTTGGTGGAGGGGTTTGTGTGTCCCAATGATTGTAGAAGCTAGCTGCCTGGGTCGCCTAGGCAAAAAGGTCCTAGGTGAGGGGCCAGACAAACCACGGCTCAAACGACACCTTATGACGAGTGACAATTTTGTATTGAAGTTTCCCTTGCCCGGGGCCTCCACTCTGGAGCTAGGTCTGGGGGCTCGTTGGTGAGGGCCTGCAACCAAGGGGTTTGCCCGGGCACAGCCCAAAGAGACAACGTGGTTCCCCCATTCCGTGGGCTCGCCACCTATGGGAGGGACCAAAGTGGTAGGGTGTGCAGAGAGCTGGACGGCGGCCAAGGGCGGGGACCTTGGCGGACTGATCCCTAGCCATAGAAGCAAGCTCTTGGGACATGGAGGCCGAGAAGTTCCGACTAAACGTAATCGGATTCGCCTCCACACAAATTTTGGGCTCTGGTACCAGTCCCCTCTCGAGAAGGGCTGGACTCCTTTCCACTCTAGAGCTGTTCACGATAAGAGGCGTAGAGCAGGTGTGGGCTTACTTGCCGCCTGTATGTTGGGGTTCACAAAGTAAGAGTGTAGCCTCCCTCAGCCTCAGACTTCTGTGCTCATCACGGATTGTCCATAACGAACACCATGTTCAAACATAAGAATGTGCAATTGGCACCAGGACATCCTGGGCTGCAGTTAGTTGATTGATTTTGTGGTTATGTCATCGGATTTGCGACCGCATGTTTTGGACACTCGGGTGAATAAATGGGCGGAGCTGTCAACTGATCACAACCTGATGGTGTGTTGACTCAGATGGTAGGGGGAAGATGCCGGTCTGACCTGGCAGACCCAGAGTTTGCTGGGAACACCCACCTCCGGCAGAATTTTTCCCTTGACCCGGGGGAGGCAGGGGACATTGAGTCTGAGTGGACCATGTTCTGTGCCTCCATTGTTGAGGCGGCCGATCAGAGCTGTGGCCGTAAGGTGGTCAGTGCCTGTCATGGGGGCAATCCCCGAACCCGCAGATGCCGTCAAGCTGAAGAAGGAGTTCTATTGGGCCCTTTATGCATGTGGGATTCCGGAGGGAGATAACGGGTACCTGGCAAGTGGAATGCGGCTACAGCGGTTGCTGAGGCAAAAACTGGCAAGGGAGGAGTTTAACGAGGCCATGAAAACTACTTTCAGATGGCGTCGAATCAATTCTGGTCCACCATCCGGCGTCTCAGGATGGAGAAGCATTGCACCTTTAGCACTGTGTCTAGTAGACATAAGGCACTGCTGACTTGGTGTGTTCGAACGTGTCACTCGGGGAGTCCTGTGGGGGGATGCTACAGGAGTACAAGGTACCAAGCCCCCTGATGCGAGCTTTTTGGTACCTTTACGACCTAGTGTCAGAGTTTGATCTGCATTGTCGGCAGTAAATCGGATTTGTTAGTGTGAGGGTTGCACTTCGCCAAGGTTGCCCTTTGTCACTGATTCTGTTTACAACCTTTATCTAGAAAATTGCTAGGCGCAGCCGAAGCCTTGAGGGGTCTGGTTTGGTGGCATTGCATCTCTGCTTTTTGTAGATGATGTGGTGCTGTTGGCTTCTTCAAGCCGCGATCTCCAACTTTCACTGGAGCGGTTCACAGCCGAGTTTGAAGCGGTCAGGATGAAAATCAGCACCTCCAAATCCGTAACCATGTTCCTCAATTGTAAAAGGGTGGAGTGCCCTGTCTAAGTTGAGGAAGAGATTAAGTATCGTGGGGTCTTGTTTACGAGTGAGGGCAGGATGGAGTGGGAGATCGATAGGCGGATCGGTGCAGCGTCTGCTGTGATGCAGACTCTGTATCAGTCAGTAAGGCGAAGCTCTCGATTTACCTGTCAATACACATTCCTACCCTCACCTATGGTCATGGGCTGTGGGTCGTGACTGAAAGAACAAGATCCCGGATACAAGCGGCCAAAATGAGTTTAGTCCGTAGGGTGTCCGGGCTCTCCCTTAAAGATAGGGTGAGAAGCTTGGCCATCCAGGAGGGACTCAGAGTCGAACCGCTACTCCTCCACATTGAGAGGAGCCATCTGAGGTGGCTTGGGGCGTCTGGTTGGAATGCCTCCTGGACACCTCCCTGGAGAGGTGTTCCGGGCATGTTCCACCGGCAGAAGGCCCCGGGACGACCCAGGGCACGCTAGAGAGACTATGTCTCTCGGCTGGCATTGGAACGCCCTGGGATCCCGCAGGATGAGCTGGTAGAAGTGGCTGGGGAGAATCTGGGCTTCCCTGTAAAGCTGCTGCTCTTGCGACCCGATTTCGGATAAATGGTAGATATAACGGTTGGATGGGTTCTCATGGATGAATTTAAAGACCTGCGGCATATCTGGGCAAGGTTTATCATTAATGTGTAGATATGTCATTTTAATATAACTGTATAAACTTCTTTCACTTATTTGTCAGTTTTTATTTCGTAATTACAACAACATACTTGGACCATTCGATTCATCGCCCTACATGATAAAATGTCAACATCCTCTTGAACGCTTTGAATGCGGCGGTTGGTTTAGTGGTAACGTACCCGCACAATGGGCTAAGAAAAAGGTCTGTTATCCAGGTAACCCAGGTTCAATTTGCGCTATGGGTGTCATGTTTTTGCAGGTCATTCTTTTTTCTCTCTAATACTTTCTGTCAAAACTTGATACCCTGTCGGGAAAAAAGCCTTTGAAATGTAGTCTGTTGAAATGTAGTTTTTGATTAAATGTGATTACACTGGGGGTTTCATCAAAGCATTTAAGTCATGTTGAGAGGCAAAATTAAAAACAAACTAAGTATCAGCAACAAAAAGCTAATTTGTATTTCTATACTTATTTTGACGTGGTGGGGGTTATTCAGTTTTTGTTTCCCATGATAATATTTTTCTCTCTTATGGCGTTCATTACAATTATAGCCCGATTGCCAGTTGTGTAAATAAGGTGATGACAGATAGCCAATAGTTAGTTTCCTTACTGGGAAGCTGGCAACACTGATCTACTGTTTGATTGTAATATTATACACTTTGCCACCAGATGTCGCTGTGGGAAGAGTTTCGACCGTTCCAAAAGATCGATTATTTTTGTGAATCAATCGTTTCAAATGATTTGATCGTTTTAATGTTCCATTTCTGCCATCCCTAACACAAGGTTCTGGCTGACAAACAAAAACAACAACATCCAAGAAAGGCCAGCAAGGCAAAACATGGGGGAACTACAGGGCAAAAATATGGCAGCATGACAGGAGGAAACAATATGGGATCAGACAGAGAGGAGACAAGAAACTAAATACACACACACTAATTGACATGAGACACACCTGGGCAAGACACAAGTGTCAGAGGGTGCTGATTGGTTGACACATGAGGAAGGGCAGGCAAACAGGTGGACATGACAATGCTTGACAAGACTAGGGAGGCACACAAGGACAACAAAACAAAACATATATCATGACTGAAACTAAGGCCCCGTCCAGACGGAAGCAAATCCGGCTTCGTTCCTCAAACAAATCTTGCACACAGAAGTATTTCAAGACTTGCGTGTGTCCAAAAGAAAACGCTGAGGACGTTTAACGGCTGTAATGTATATGCCAAGTCGAGGAGTGGCGCTGTAGCGCAGCCACAGAGAGTTACCGGAAAGCGTAGAAGAAGAATCTGATTTTTTTTCTAACTTTATTGCAATCTACAAAACAAACATGACTTTGCATGTATCAAAACAACATGAAAAAGACTAACACAGGAGAAGTGACAATGGCGGGTGATTCAAGTACAACACCGCTTGTTGAACGAGGGAATAAAGAAGCCAAATATCTTGCTGCAAAAGCATAAGCAAGCTAAGGACGCTGTGCAAAACTACTACTACTAGCCGCCATTGTTGTTGAAAGATTGACGGTTCGCGGGCAGTCCCGCGAGAAACGTCATCAATCTGCGACAATGTTTCGTCATTACGCTGTGACCATTACGTCATCACTGGAGGAGTATCCTGCATATGGTCTCCAAACGGAGGCGTACGGGGCGCGTTTTGAAATCTTTCCACTCTGGAGCCCGGTTTCAAAAGTGATCGGTTTCAAGCTCTGAAACCGCGCCGTCATGTGGACAAACAGCCTAAACGGTAAGAAACTTGTGAGGATACATTGAAACATGACAGAAAAGCAACCAAACTAACCTTAACCCAACTTTTGCTGCAATTCAGGATTCAACTATCTTTTTGAGGCTGAAACCTACTTCTTGGAAACTGATTAATGCGTAGGATACCAGTTTGATGCAAACTTGTGAAATAACAAATGTGTTCAATACCACAAGGGATAGACATTCACCAAGGAACTATACACTCTAAACCAGGGGTGAGCAAACGCGGTCCTCGAGGTCTGGAGTCCTGCAGGTTTTGAAGGTTTCCCAGAAAATGGATGGATGGATGGACACACCCAAATTAGTAGGGTTTACTAGAAACATGCGTGGAAACCAATTGTGTGAAAACTAATAGATAGGGCCATCTGGGACAAGTTAAAGCACCTTTTATTGTCACATTGTCACATCAGACTTTGCGGCACCATAAATGGCCACGCCCTGTGCCCAAAAGTCACAATTGTTGGTCAGAGGAATGGTCAACATCTTAAGTGTTATCTGAAAAATGTTGATCTTGCTTAAACGTACAACCGAGGCTGCTTCGTTATTTTTGTAAAAATGAAACATTGCTCATTTTGCCAGACCAGACGTGTTTGCCAAGTTTCACAAGTTTTCGTGCATGTATAGGCCCTCAAAATCTGTGTTGTTTTCTTGGAACGCCCACAGTGTTTCGCGAAAACGCAAAAATTTCGTGTCGTAACATCATGAAGGCCTAAACACTCTTTTGAGCAAATATGAGGTAGATCTGGTTAACCAGCCTAAAGAAAAACGTCGACAATTTTTTAAAATTGTTTTTTGCCAGTAAGTGCACTATTAATTTATGTTAAAGTAAACTTTTATTGTCACGGTGAATCATCAGACTTTGCGGCACCGCCAAGGCCACACCCTTTGCCGAAAAGTTACAATATTCGTTCTAGACTAGAGCATGACCAACATCTTAAGGTTTTTCTGACAAATTTTCAACTGGATCCCTTCAACAGGATCGGCACAATAGATAAAAACAAAAAAGTAAATTTCCTAGTGGTAGAGTGTCCGCCCTGAGACTGGAAGGTTGTGGGTTCAATCCTTCGCCGGGTCATACTAAAGGCTATAAAAATGGGACCCATTGCCGCCCTACTTGACACCAAATGATTTCGCCCCACTTAGGTGGGTGTGACAATCAGTGGTACTTTAACCACTGGGTGAAGCTATATGTATAACCAAATTTCATTATATCGATATTTTCAGGCCGTGACTATTAAGATGCATGAGAAGTTTGGGTTTTTAATAGGGATGAGCGAGTACCGATACCAGGTATTGGTATCCGGCCGATGACAGGACACATTTCACGGGATCGGTACTCGCGACGGTTATCGATACTTGTATCGTCACCCACTCTGGTGGCCGTTTTTCGGTCAGGAACTAAAGGCTGAAATTGTTATTTTGTATTTATTGACCGCCACAGGGGGCTCCGGTAAAAGAGCATATAAGTCTTCAGTTGTACTCAATAATGTAATTAACTCTGAAGTGCAGACAGATCTTTGATGATGAACGGAGAATGTAAAACTGGAAACGGAAATACAGAGCAGCCTTCCAAATTAAAAGCATGGATTTCAAAACAAGATATAATTAAACATCACACTAAACAGCTTCAGGAATTCTTAACATGGTAGATATTATTAAATTGCTTGAAACACTACTGTATTGAATTTAATTATTGGCACTTCACTGTATTCCTTAAAAATAAGTTGTATAACCACATATGCCACTGGATTATTTGTTTCATTTATCTATTTTTTAATGCCTTTTATTGTGTGTACTATACAAAAAGACATTTATGAACAAATTAAAAAATATATAATTGCCATTAATTTCAAGCTATTGTTAAGGAAATTTGCTATAATTGGGATATATTGGTTTTAGGAGGAGATACTGTGGCATAGGTAGCATCACAGAGCATTAAAAAACAAACAAACAAACAATAGAGCAGGAAAATTTAGCAAATGAAAGTGGAAGTGAAATGTATGCAGTCAATTTGACTGCTATGTCACTCAAAATAGTAACACTCAAATATCTTTGTGTTTTGAATTTATAATAATAAAACAATGTTCGAATAAAACATACACATATTTAGGAAACGTCATTGTCCTATAAGTACCTAGATTTTTTTTTAACCAAGTTATGATGTTGCAAAATTTGAAACCAGTCAAAATGACTGCCTAGGTAACTTTTTTGAGCTTTTAACCATGTTAAAATGCAAATTCCTCACCAAAAACACAGTCAAAGTGGTGTTTTCCTTCATTTGCCCCTCTTTTGAGTAATTCTATGTCATTCTGCTCTTTAACTCTTTGACCGCCTAAAACGTTTAATAACGTTTAGTAAAATCCAAATGAGTGCCGCCAAAAACGTTAAAAGACGTTAACTATGTTTTTTTGTTTGTTTTTTTGGGGGGAAACGGGTGGAGGAAAGCCTTGGCCAGCTGTGCTCAAAGTATCAAGCAGATCAAGTTAGTATAATGACTATTTATGGGCACTCGATGGCAGCGATGACTCTCTTTGGACGAGATCGGGTAGGAGTCAGTAGTAGAAGACGTGAGGCGGAGCTAGAGTGTTGAGGGGAGAATGGCTGAGGAAGCGAAAATGGCGACCGGTTGCAAGCAGCTCACGCTTGAGCATTTTTTTCAAAGACGAAAAGCATCGACCAGTGCTAAAGAGCATATTGATGATGATGATGGTGACTCCGAGGTTGACGGCGAAGTTGGAAGCGTTGACGCGACGGCTTCGATCACGTCGTAAAGCCTAACGGCTAGCGATGCTAACGCCAGAAAACGCGGTGCACAACCGAGCACTTCTGCACAGGTGGACGTTCAATCGGACAATGCATATTCATCAGAGGAGTGGGTACAGTCTGATCACGGAGAAGACACTGAATGGAGTGGATAAGATGGATCAGAACATCTCTTACCACCCGGTATAGGAACTGAAGGACATGAGGAAGCCAGATGTAACACCAGGTCACCGTATCATGATCCTGAGAGTAGACTTGATGACAACATGGCCAAACACATACTGCAGTATATACCTGCTACTCCCCGGAAAAAAAGGCCGGCAAGAAAGTGTAGGGTCTGCACGCGAAGGGGCAATCGCAATGAAACTAATCTGTGGTGCAAATCCTGCTGCGTCCCCTTGCACGCAGGGGAGTGTTACACAATATACCACACAAAAAGAAAAACTGTGTAGTTGAAACATCCACACAATTGTAAATAGTACCACACATGCACAGTTGCACACATTTGTAAATAGTTTGCCAAATTGTTTTGTCAAATTGTTACACTGTTGAATGTAAATAAACTTATTTTGCTATCAAAAAACACGTTTTCATTGTTGGTGGTAGTGTTTTACAGAAGTAAAGCACTGTTTAGGTGTTTGTGGTATCATTCATGGGGGAAAAAAGGTGCCAAATTCACTAGAGTGCATGAAATAATATCGTTTCACAAAAAGCTTGATTTCTCTGTATTTTGGTCCAAAACAGAGCATTTGAAAGAAACTAACCTATTTTCTATTGTTGATTACTGAATAATGGAATAAGGTATAAACTAACTTTTTTTTCTGATGAAAGATGAGAGTTCAATCTTTCATTTGGTAGTATCTGTGTTTCCATAGTCCAAACACAAAATTTTCTGTGGACCTTGAAAGATCAGTCAAAATGCTCTAAATCAGCTGGCACCCACATGTTCTCTTTTCTGAAAATGGTTGGCAGTCAAAGAGTTAAACACCAGCCCCTCCCAACCCGAGAAAACAAGTGGTTACTCAATCTGTGACGTTATAAACTGAGGACCCACCCCTGCACCGCCTCACATGCCCACTTTTTCTGAGACCTCCATTGCTCGCAGGATAGTGATAAACGTAGCCTTTAATCAGTAACGATTATGTCCAAGTGAATTCAAAGCAATCAATTAGCCATCACATTTGTAATGCCAAAGTGCAATGACAATTGGCCATCCTAAATCCCCAGAAAGGTTTGACTGCAGCTGACACTTGTGTAATCGACAAGAAGAAACTTTGCGCCATTTGACCTATTTGAACAACTGGTGTGTGTGTATATATATATATATATATATATATATATATATATATATATATATATATATATATATAGGTATTTACTATGATCTCAAGTTTTGGACAAGTGTGATATTGCTCACCATGGTCGAAGAAAGGAGTTTGTGTGAATGCTCGTGGAAAATTAAAGGAAACACTGCTTCTAGTGGGCACAGGAATGGTTAATGTTGCATTAGTATTATTTTGATAAATGTTAACAACAAATGTACCTGAGATGCCTGTACACTATGCAATGCATATCATGAACATATATATCCGTATAAATTCAATGGCATTACCATTATTGTATTTGTCTTCAGCAAGTGGGCCTGGCGAAGGAGTTTGAGAGTCTGGTACGAGCAGACAAGAGATTTGAGATCTGTGCTGACGTCATCATGGGTCTGGTTTGCTTCAGGCTCAAGGTAACACCACCCAACTCTAATATATGTTGTTGGATAAAAACCTTTCTTTCTAATTGCATTGGCCTGTAGCATATATGGACTCTGTTATAATTATAACAGGTAACTATTTAGCCTAATATAGAGGTTGCGTATGGAATGTGAACATTCCACTTACGGTCTGACAAGCAAGCCGCTGATGGCCGCTGATATATATATATATATCACAACGTGTCGCCCTGTCAGTCTTTTTCAGGGCTTTTTCTATGTATAACTGTGATTTCCTACTGTGTGCCTGTTCATTGAACGCACCTTAAGTCCACTGCAGGGCCAGGAGTGATTGTTGCTTTTTTTTCTGCTTCTCCGCGAAAAAACATTTGCTCTTGTTACAAAACGTCATGTCAGTTGGCTTGCCGTGGCTGTTGGCCATGTGAGAAAAAAGTTCCATAGACACTTTGCGCATCGTACTTCTCAACGAGGAGTGGACGGCCAGCAAGCTTGTCAGTGTTCAGTGCGTGAAGCCATCTCCTGAGCCCTCTCGCATACAAGCTGAAAGAGGTGTGCCGCTTAAGGTATCGGTAGACAGGCGGCCATGCGTGTATGTGTACCCGCCTTTAAAATAGAGTTGGCGGGCTGTCTCGTATTTTAATTTTTTTTAAGTACGGTGCTAAAAATTTTGGGATATTGAGCCGTTTTTGACGCCAAAAAATCGAGGTACGGTATTGGTACCGGTATCCAGTGCAACACTAATATATATATACATATGCCGTTATCGGTGCTGCATTAACCTGTGACAAAAAAATATCGCCGTTAATCTAATTTCAAAAGGTACAAGCAGTCAGACAAGCAGAACTTGACATCAATGTAGTGGCACTGATGTCGTCATTTATTTTTATTACTCTAGCATTACTGAACAGCCGAGTAGTTGTTTTAAGTATTTCCAGGCTCAGTGAAATCACGGGTCAATTTTGACTCGCTAACCCTAAAGATGCGGAAATGGTCAGTGGTCAGTGCTATGTGAGCCAATATGATCAATTGCATCATGTTGTTTTGTTTTTCACATGCTCACATTAGTTGATTTGTTTTTCACCTCCTTAAAGGGCTCCAATGATCTGAATCAGAATCTGCTAAAGAAGATCACAAAGAGCAGAGAGATCCACTTGGTACCTTGTCATCTGTCTGGACGCTTTGTCCTACGCTTCGCCATCTGCTCGCGTACCACTGAGTCTCGTCACATCCAGAAAGCATGGCGGCACATCACACAACTGACCTTTGAACTCCTGCAGGATTCCATTCGATGAGGACTGGACAAGCGAGAAATGCCCATTTTTGAAGATAATGTCAAGGGTAAAGGCTATTCATCATGCAGTTAGGAAATGTTGAGAAGGAAAAACACTAAAAACACACTATCGCTACTTTCATGCTAAACAGTTGGTTTGCACCCTTAAACACAAAACAAAACAAAACAATAAAACAGTTTATTGTTTGCAATTTTTGCATTGTTTTTTGTGGTTACTCCAACTTCCTGCAACAACCCCAAAGCACGTTTCTTAGCTCTTAGCGCTTTGCCTTTGTCTTGTGTAAAATGTGGCGCCTTATTGCAATCCCCTCGTGAGTCGTCGTGTCAACCTAGCCACTTCACTAAAAAACTATTCTTCTTTGATGAATGTACAATATTGCACTTTGTATGTGTGTAGTAGGCTATGAGTGTTTTGATTGAAGTTGTCTGTAAATGTATGTACTTAGTGATGGCCAAAATCAGATAAATGTGATTCAATACGATACTGATTGTTTGGCTGTTTTTGTTTTTTACACCAATAGTTATTGTGATGTGTTTTGTTCATAACAGTAGTTGGGTTTCCATCCACCCATTTGTATTTGAATTTTCAAGAAATGCGAAAATAAAACTGAATGGAAACGCTAGAAATTTGAAAAACAGTCAAAAATTCGCCCCAAAAATGGATTCATTGATGTTGAATTATCTCGTGGCTGCTCTATTCCCATGTACAACCGCGTAACTGGTAGATTGCAGTTTAAATTGTGCCTTGTAAGCATGTCTCTACTTTAAGCTGATGCCATTTACGGAGTTCCGCCGGAGTTCTAGTCGTTTCAGCGGATAGCACCCGGTTGCTACACATCGTCAAATAGTTGGGGTCCCAACGAGGTAAACAAAATTAACTACAGGAGACAGGAAGTCACACTGCAGTCTGGCGTTTCATTTGATCTTTTTATTCACTTTCTCGTTTCATCTCCACATTCGAATACATACAGCGACAACTCTTTTCTGCCTTCGCTGCCGCCACCCCCGTCCCCCGCAGTTCCAACACGGGCCAGCAGCCAACTAAGAACGAGCGTGAACCAGACCACCAATCAGAAACGTGCTTCAGCGCAGCAACATTTTCCCCGAAGCTTGGCTGGAAGGAACTCTGGAACTCGGTGCACACATAAAACAAATTTAAGTGTGCCTTATAAAAAAAATAAAAATCTTGAAAACTTCTTGGGCGGCGGGCACTTTATTTGGGCACCCCGCCGAAGTATTAACATGGTGTGGGAATGGCTGGTATAATAAGACTAGATGTCTTACGGCGCGGACTCCAACGTCCGCACTGGCCTCTTGCGTCTGGCGGTCTGTTGTATTGACTGAACATTGACCTGAACAAACGTAAACTCTGATCTCGCTTCGAACTTGACAGATTTACACACAGTTTGCTTTCTCACAAAAACATTAATAAGGTAGTAATAATTCAGGATCTTTGGACATGTTGAGAGTGTCTCATATGCTAAGTTAAAGCTCTAGGTTTTTCAATTAAGATAAGCCAACAGCGATTCCAGGATAGACCAGGTTTTTTGGTTTTACATTTTTTTGTGGAGTTGGTTGTAGTTTCTCGCTATTCTTAAGCAGTTGTCAACCATCTCATGTATGCGGCTGATTTGGTGGTAATCAGCCCGTACAGTGCGGGGATGCAACAGTTGTGCAGTATCGCGCCAAATCCTGCCGTTTTTCTTGTTAGTAATTTTATTATCATAGACAAAGCATATCAAAAAAATCACTTTGAGGGCTGGAAATTCACCCAGAATGTCCAAACATGTTGAAGTTCAAAATGGCACCATTGTCAAATTGGTATTGTCATTGTTATATGTGGAAGCCAAATGTTCACATGATCTGGCGCCATTGACTCCCATTATAAATCATCATTTTTACATACACACACCCGCACGCACGCACACACCCCCATACACCCCCCCCCCCCCACACACACACACACGCACCCGCCCCACATACAAAATAAAAATGTATTAAAAAAGATATTTAAAAAAGAGAGCAATGATGATGACATGTCAAATCGGTAAAATTACCGAATGAACAAATACTGAGCTCTCCAGAAAAAAAGAAAGAAAAAATTTCATAATTGTTCATGTTTTTTGATGCATTGTACACCTGATGTGTTTTAGTGCATTTTCCACGACTACTCAATTTATCGTTTCAGTGGGAAATCAAATCAGGGTAGAAAATAAAAAATGTCAGTTGGGAGTTTTTTTGCCAGAATTCATCAGGTGGCGCTGGAGAGTTAATTATCATTTTTGATAATAATTTGTTTGTGGTTGCCAATTACCTATACTTTCACCAAAGCAAGCAAGCATGGTCGGGATTGAGAGAACAGGGCTGTGTGCGTGTGTGTGTGCGTGTGGGGGTGTGTATGTGTGGGGGGGTGTGTGTGCGCACAAGGGACAGCAACGTGAAAAATCAACTTTTTGGAGCTTTTAGCCAGGTTAAAATGCTGATTCCTCACCAACAACATCACCAAAGTGGTGTTTTACTCCATTCGCCCCTCTATGAGAAATTTGAGGTCATTCTGCTCTCCAAGCACCAATCCCTCCCAACTTGAGAAAACATTTGGCACTTTGTGACGTCACTGCCTCTTCAGACTAAACACACGCCCACTTTCTCTGAGACCTCCATGGCATAGTGACAAAAGTAGCCTTTATTAGTAAATATTATGTCCAAATGAATTCAAATCAATCTATTATCCCTCACATTTGCAATGCCAAAGTGCAATGACAATTGGCCGTCTTAAAATCCCAGAAAGGGTTGGTTGATACTTGTGTAAACTGCAAGTATAACTTTTGCGCTACTGAACGGAATTGAACGAACGGTGTAGAGGTTAGTGCACTCGCCCTGTAAGCAGCTGGTTGTGGGTTTGGAACCCGCTTTGTTTTTTTTTTTCTCCTTTCCTCTTCTTCCCTCTTCTCCCCTCCTCCTCCACGATTTCTTGCGGCAACGACCCGTTTTGTTTCAAATGTTTATTGAATAATTGATGACTTGCATTGCGTGGCCATTCAGAGTTTTCCAACGCAGAGCCCCAACAGCAGACTGCAGCCAGCTCGCCGGGGGTGCGGCAAGCTCATGGGTAGAGGCGAGGTTTTACTGAACCGAGCGTTTTACTTCTGCATTAGAAAACAAACCAGCAAAACACCTAATATTTCATTAAAAATGACATTGCCATAGTGTCAAAGATAATATTTAATTATTATATGCCTATAGTTAACTGTGGAGGGGCTTAAAATACCGTGATGTAATCCCTTTAAAAATAAATCTGTTCTGAATTTGGGAAGAACATTAAAGTCTTATCTCATGTCCGGTGAACTCCAGGTGGGCTGTTTGGAGGGGGCGTTGTGGTACCGCCCCTTCAAGATAGTATAAGAATGTTGTGAGTCCGCTGTAACTACACACTTGCGAGAAGAATGCAGCCATTTGTCTGTAAACTTGCTTGTGTCCGGAATATTCTGTAAAAATAAATCCTTCGAAGGACCTGTTCACCGATCTCCAGCCTGTATTCGGATAACCAACATTCTCACTACCCGAAAGAAAACGAACACGCGAAGAAAAAGATTATTTTCTTCAACAGAGTATAAGCGGTGCACCATCCGTAGAGTCACTGTGACCTATAATGACACCTTTAGGATACTGCTGAGGGTGCCCAGATGGTACAGTGAAAGTTGTTTATTAATGCTCACATTCCTACCTGTGAGGCACTGCAAATAAATGTAACTTTATGCAGTGACTGGATGAGTCAAACAACTCAATTATACAGACTTTGACAAATGCTCAATTGTGCATTTGTAGGTACACATCTGCTTTGGGAAAGCATTTGGATGGAGAGACTCTTAATTAACACAATAACCTGATAGTTTTCATTTTTTTGTCCCTTTTACTTTTATTTCTATGGACCCAGTGGCGTAACACCATGCTGATAGACACCCCCCCCCCCCCTTCCACCGTGCACACACGTGCACGCACAGAGTTTTTGGAGAGAAGTGCGACTTACCACTAAGGACTTTTGCAGTGGATGGGGGGTGGATGGGATTTGTGGCAATTTTAATATTGTGACATCTATATTGAACATTGAAAATACCACAAAAATCGTCCAATACATTATATTCTGTTTTACAACTTTTTGTATTTGTATTTGTATTTGAATCCCACTAACTGCACTTCATAACGAAAATAATTTGTAGCTATAATCACTCATTAGAAGCTCATCTGCGCGTCGCGCTCAGCAAAGTAATTTACGACGCTCCTATAGGTCTAAAGTAGCATTTGTCAGAAAAACACCTGTTTCCTTGTTTATTGTATCTGGAGAATGGTACCTGAGCCAAATGTGATACATATGCTTTTTACATTTGGCGTCAAATTCATCCCCTAAGCTGCGTAGGCGGTGAGGACACAGGGAAGCCGCCTTTTGACCGCCGGGTGAAGCGAGACGCGGCTGGAGGGTCGCTTCTGCGATGGAGCTAGCTGCCGGCAAGCTACAGCTTGACTCCGATGGGAGCGGGACACTAGATTTTGCTGATGGCCTGGACTCAAACCACGTCTATCACATCTCTTCCAATAGCTTTAACGTCATGTTTATTTTTTATTTTTTGGGGGGGGGGGGGGGGGGGGCACTGCTCTTTTTTTTTTTTTAGTTTGCAAAGCATGACGGCGACGATGGCAAGCACACTAGCTACCATGTTTTTTTTCAACTCGCATCACTTCGAGACTCATCGTGACTGACAGATGCCGAAGTCAGATGATTAAATTATCATTTCCGACATCGTATTTACAAAATAACTCTGGCTGTTTCTTTCTTTCTTTTCTCTCTCTCTCTCTTTCTTTCTTTCATTCATTTTTTTCCTCTTCTTTCATGGGCCCGTGTGCTGTCTCTGGGCCCCGGTGCAATGCACTGGCTGCACCGTCGATATATATACGCCACTGTATGGACCCTATTTGTGTCTTCAATAAATAAAGAATTGGAAATTGAATTGTTGCAAACGAAGCTAATGCAATTTAGGCTATATTTATTGCTGCTACAATAACGCTAAAATAATCTCTCTTTGTCTCTGTCTCTCTTTGTCGATCTTTGTCTCTGTCTCTCGCTCTCTCTCTCTCTCTCTCGCTATTTCTCTCTCTCTCTCACACGCACCCCCCCACCCCCACACACACACACAAAATGAAGGTCAACGTAAGATGGCTGCCGGTGGCTTCACTTTCCACTGATCTGTACATATTACTGGATAGCCGATAGGCCAAGACTTTTGAAGCCGCGAGGCCGCCATATTACTCGGCATACGACAGGATTTACAGTATCGAAATTGGAGAACATTTGACAGTACTTGGTAGAAACAGTATGATTTATGATGTTTTAAATTAGCTAAACATGAACAAGAGGACTTCAGACATTTTCTTTAAATACATGTATACATTATTTACTTAATGTTTTTTTTTTACAGAAAGAAACGTGTATATTTTTTAAATTACAGAATTATAACTAATTCAACAAAAGATGCCTCTGTCTAATCTAATATTGGGGTCTAAGGAACTGAGCGATTAAAATAAAAGGGGGTCTTCAAAGCATCACATACCGTCCACTTGACACTCCGCCACAAATCCCATCCACCCCCACCCCAACGGCCTAGTCTGCTTGCGAAATGGCAGTAGTAAGATGGCTGCCCTGTGGCTTCAACGGCTTGCACATACGCGTATGGGCTATGCTATCCAGTAATATATACAGATCAGCAGCGGTCCATTCAAATATACGTCAGTGGCTTACTTTACTTTGTAGTTTACACTTTTTCGAAAGACGCTTACTTCGACACGAGTGCAAGCCTGGTTATTTTCTGCAACATATGATTTCCTTCTCCCGAAGAGAGCAGCACTGCTGATAAAGGTTTTCTGACGCCGAGCATCGCTCTACTCGGTATGTACACTAAAAAAAGTTTGAATTATTCGGTGTTTCTTTGTGTGTTATACTGCTAGTGCACTATACACAACTAAACTTCGCTGGGTCATTTTAGTTTAAACACTTGGCAAAGGTGTGTTTAATTAAATTGACTATGTATTTGTCCGCCTTGAATCCAAATATGACACGCCATCTACCGCTACCTCTAAATTATAGTGACCCTCGTGAAGATGGCTGTAGGCGGTGGTCATTTTGCCGTGACTGGTAACTCTTCTGCAGGCGTTATTTTGCCTTGAACAGCTATGATTGGTTACTCGCCTTCTCGTCAAGACTCACACCCCTCGCGAACACTTGCCGAGCTGTTAGCATTGCAAAGTCACGTCAACTATAATGCTACCTGTACATCAGAAGTCTTTGAGAAGATCTGGAAAATACTCTAGTAAAATTACCATCTCACACTAGCTGACATCTAAAGACAATGTAAAGTTGTGGTGGGAACTTTCAATGGTTCTTGTATCTTAATGCTGGCGATATACTAACAGTAATGACCAGAAGACTCCAATGTTCTCAGTTTAACTATTTACTGAATGCCAAAAAGATTGAGTACATAGCTGTGGAGCCCTCTTCTATTAGTGTGCGGAAGAAAGTCGAAACTATTCAAAATAGTCTTTACTCTTATACTGTCTTGGCCGCCCACCCACACGGGGACGGCTCAGCCTAGCCCAGGGGTGCCCAAGTTCGGTCTTCAAGAGCCCCTATCCAGCCTGTTTTCGATGTTTCTCTCCACCAACACACCCGATTCATGATCAGGATCGTTAGCAGGCTTCTGCAAAGCTTGCTGATGAGCTGATCATTATATTCAGCTGCGGTGAAGGAGGAAGACATGGAAAACAGACTGGATACGGGTTCTCGAGGACCGGACTTGGGCACCACTGGCCCAGCCCATGTGAAAATGTGTGACCTGATGGTCTTAACTTCTTCCTGCTGGATAAGTGCGCCAGAGTGCAGATAGATGCAGGACAGGTCACAGCGACACAACGGCCGAGCTCAAGACAGTCACCTATCTAATCATTAAAAGGAACCCCGCTTGTAAGGACAAGTTTGCTCTATATTATTTATTTGGTTGTTACTAACATAACAATGAGATAAATTTTTCAAAAATAATTTCCAGTTCAATACATTTTGTAGAAACTTTATTTGGACGAATGCTACCATTGTTATTTACGTCGCAACACACATACGTAGTGACGTAGAATGGCGGCTGGCTCTCTGCCGAGCAATGTGAAACGCCTATAAACAAAGCAAGGTAAGCATTCCTAAAAGGACGATCAAAACTCTTGAATGCGTTTGGGGGAGGGTGACTCTCCCGATCGCCTTAAGTTGCTTTCTTAAACCTAGAGCACTATCACCGGGTGATTTTCAACCGAGCAAACGTATTTACATGATTTTCAATATGTTACATTTTTCTGAGTGTCATGGGTCCTTGGGGAGCTTCACCATTCTTTTTGACATCTTTGAAAGTGTGAGTGTTTCCCTACCTCAAAGCCCACTTTTTCCTACAAGCATGCTTTCGGGTGATTTTCACCCGACAATAGTGAAATAGGGTAAAGTACGTATGCGGGTGGATTTTCACCCGGTACTAGTGTTAGTGTATAAAATCAGGCAATCTTGCCACATGTCAACCAACAATAGGTGCCACTGGCAAGCCTGAAGCAATTGAATTTTACAACCAAAGGATGGCGTCGATACTTTTAACTAGATGTGTGGTTCCTATGGCTGTGGAAGGAAAACTAAGAGAGGGCCACTTTGTGTGTTCTATGGTATTATCAATGCTGGTGTGATTAACTCTTGGGTCATTCACAATGAGAATGTGATGAAGAGAGGTGACAGCCAAATGCAAAGGGAGGCCTTTTATGCAGGCTTTGGCACTGGCACCGGCACTAATCAAACCATGGGCAGAGAAGAGACTTTTCTCTTCAAATCTGTCACGTCAAATCCTGATCTGTAGCGTGCTTGACATCTACCCCTGGCACTCTTCCAAATGAGTCAGGACCAGTGGCAGCAGAAAGCAATAGTCGCAGGGAAGCACCATGTCCTATATTTTGAAGCTAAAAAGGTCTGTATGTATGGAGGACCAAAACTGCCAAAATTAAAATTAAATGAATAAAAGTGAAAATAAAAACTGATATGAAAAATATAATAAAAAAATGAAATGCAAAAATTAATATAAACGGAACTAAAAACAATATATATAGCTAAATAAATAAAAGTAAAATAATAAATAGAATAATAATAATATTTTTAAAAAACGACATTCCCCCCCAAAAAAGGGTAATAAATAAATAAATATATAAATATAATTAAATATCAATCAATAAATAAAAACTCTCTTCTCTCACATTTATTTACTTCATGCTGTAGACGCTCTGTCAGGTCAAAATGTTATTCAAATCAGGAGGCGGTCCTAAGCGTGTCTCTCGGGTTGGGCTCCGCTGTTGTCACCACAACTTGCAACTTGAGTTGCTCGACAAGTCGTGGTGACAGTGGACAAGACAGTCGTCCATTGCAGGAGCTCTCCATGCAAGCCGGCGAGACTCAATTGTTCGCCGACCCGCTCACTCTAGGCAGTTTCCAACGGCGGAGCCCAACCCAAGACATGCTTAGGACCGTCCCCCTCATTTGAATATCATTTCGACCTGACAGAGCGTCTGCAGCATGAAATAAATAAATGAGAGCAGAGCGTTTTTATTTATTGATTGATATATAATTATATTATTATATTTATTTTTGTATTTATTTCGACATTTATTTTTATTTTTATTTTTTGAATGTCGTTTTATTTTGTATATATTTTTACTTGTATTCATTTATTTGGGATATATATGGTTTTTTTTATTATCATTTACATTCATTTTTTTAATATTACATTTTTGAATTATATTTTTTATATCAGTTTTTATTTTCACTTGTATTCATTTATTTATTTAGTCATTAATGTATTTTTTATTTTGGCAGTTTTGATCCTCCATATGTATGTGGCCATATGTTGTGTTTCTTGAATGAAAATTAGGACTGACAAAATTATTATTGCCCGTCATTGCACGCGGCCGGTGCCGTCGCCGCAGCCTCTTTTAATGCATTTGTAGTGTTGGTGAACTCATCAAGCCAAGTGGCGAACTAACATCAACTTTTTAATGACAATTTGCAAGTAAACACCAAAAGCGCCCCCTAGCGTGGAAAAATATGCACCAATCCCGGCACGTTTGACCGAGGGCTATGAAAATTGGCAGGCACGTGAAGTGAGCTTTTGTTTTGACACACAAAAAAGTCAAAAGTGGAAGCCATATCCTAAAATGTACAGGATGTGAGCCATGAATTTTTGAATGTCCAATTTTGGCCCATTTTTGCACATTCACTGTGGTCATTCTTTTCGCCCATTTGCCAACAGTTTTTGTCCGATTTACTTCTAACTTGGCATGGATCATCTCAAGACCTGGGACAACAACTGGGGAAAAAATCTTTTTGAAATACTATATGACGGGAGCGGGGCCTCAAATTTTGCCTTTAATATTTCCTTCATCAAAAAAGAGGAAATGCTTAATAACTCTGCTGTACATGCTCCAAAAAATCCCAAACTTCTCATGCATCTTAATAGCCACGGCCTGAAAACATCGATATGATAATATTCAGTTATACATATAGCGACACCTAGTGGTGACAATACATGTCATACTTTACATTTTTATCTATTGTGCCGAGCTCGTTTGAGGGATCCATTTGAAATTTTGACAGAAAAGCCTTAAAATGTTGATCATGCCCAACACTGAATATTGTAACTTTTCGCCAAAGGGCGTGGCCGCTACGGTGCCGCGAAGTATGATGATTCACCGTGACACTAAAAGCTGCGTTAACTTGACCCAGATGATCCTATCTTCTCAAAATTTCACACATTTTGATGAGTCCAGGTGTGAATACATCTACAAACTTATATTTATTCGTACTGATAGCGCCACCTACTGGCAAATAAAAAAACATTTTTTCTTTTACTTTTTTCTCCAACCACATTAACTGGATCTACCTCATATTTGCTCAGAAGAGTGTTTAGGCCTTTATAATGTCATAACACGAAGTTTGTGAGTTTTCGCAAATCGCTGTGGGCGTGGCAAGGTACTGTTCGCCAAGAAAACAACGCCAATTTTGAGGGCCTTAACATGCACAGAAACTCATGAAACTTGGCACACACATCTGGCCTGGCAAAATGAGCAATATTTTATTATGTATTGTGCGATTTTTACAAAAATTACTCAATAGCACCCCCTAAAATTTTTTTAACTAAGCGGCCCCGGTTGTATGTTTAAGCAAGATCTCCGAAAAAATTTTGGTATATGAGGGAGCCTAAGACCTACAAAAAAAGTCTCTTGGACCCATATGCTAAAATGAACAGGAAGGGAGTTACGAATTTTTGAATGTCCGTTTGTTGCAGATTTTTGCACATTTACAGGGGTCATTCTGTTGCCCATTTCTCCTACACGTTTGATCCGATTGACTTCAAACTTGGCCTGGACAATGTCAAGACCTAGGTCAACAAAGGGCGAAAAAATCTTGAATTTTCAAATTACTATATTACGGTGGCGGGGCATCATATTTTTTGTTTCATATTTCCTTTTCCATGAAAGACGAAATACGTAATAACTCCTCAGTACTTGCAGCAAAAATTCCCAAACTTCACATGTATGTTTATAGTCACGACATGAAGGTATCCCTATGACAATAGCCAGTTATAAACATAGCGCCACCTAGCCCTTGGAGTCAACAAAAAAAAAATCACCCCACACATGGTATTTTCATATTAGTACAATTGTTTTTATACTTTTGTAAGTGTGATAACCAAGTCATTTTCGACCACTCACATTTTTTTAGTGGCATCAGACCTATCCATACATACATACTTTTTATTTATTTATTCATTTATTATGTCCTACATAGAAAATAAAAGCAATATTGTGCTATGAGTAAAACTAACAATGATGTGTATGTATGTACTTTAAAATCGGGGCAAATCATTGCCCAAAAATAAAACGGATGCTGATTTTAAGGGGCTTAACAGAGCAAAACTCATTGAGCCACACCTGGCAAAAAAAAAACAATCCATAATATGTAAAGGTTTATTATGCCATTTTCAAATAAATTCTGCTTAGAATGTGCCTTTACCCAAACATGCCAGTAACCCAACGTGCAAGTACCCCAAAGTGGCCCGTGCTGCGAGGGCCCTTTATAGCTGTCCGCAGCTCTAGTTATATATATATTTTTTTCGTTTATTATATGTTTTTTCGTTTTGGTAAGATCTTTAGTTTATTATGAATGCTTTTTCATTCGTCATGTTTTTTTTTTCATTTACAGTCCTTTTTCCATTAAATGTATATTTTTATTTATTTATTTATTATACAACACAATATACATATTTTTTCATTTATTCTAAATGTTTTTTCGTTCATACTATATAATTTTCATTTATTATATATGTTTTAAGGCTCACACCTCACCACACACTTTTTACAACTCCAAAACATTTATTTGAGAAACAAAAATATAACGGCAATCAATAAATTTTTTCCGGCCGGTATGTTTCCCCCCCAAAATTTATAAAAATAGTAAAAAAAAAAAAAACAGACACACAATAACAATAAAACAGCTGTTGGAAATGACACTTAATTTTAATGATGATTATACGAGGCTGAGAAATCAATTTTGACCGGGAGGCTCGGGAGCGCATTGTCTGGCGGTCTCTGTACAAGTTGTTCGGCAGTCGATCCGTAGCGCATACGCAGCTGGTGTAATATGAACAAGCTGGAAATGGAAACAAATCGGCGGAGCGGATGCGGTGTGATGTAGGGGTGAGCCATGAGCGGACGCACGAACGTTCCAGGGCATCAAATTGGGAAACTATCGGGCCTCTATCTCCAGGTCACGAAAGTGACGGGTAAGGTCGGACCGCAACGGGCCATACACCGTTGGAAATGTCTCGTCGAGACGTATCCGAGGATGCCCGTGTGTCTCTTGTAAGACGTAGGACTGGAGAGATACAACCGGCCAAATACCTCCAGGACACCGAGGATTTTCAACCCCGCCAGCGGTGGTTGCCATCCCGGGTAAAAATTTGTTGTTTGTTGGCCGTTTATCGCTTAATTTGAATGATGAAGATACGAGGCAGGACACGTGAACCCATTTTGACTGGCACCGCATCGCCCCCGAAACTCCACTTGAGCTCTCGTGGTCGGCGGGCCCGCGTGAACCGTGGAGCGGGCTGTGGACGCATGACTCGCTTATCCGTCAACAGGCACGACTGCATGGTTCGGGGCGGACAATCTTAATTTTAATGATGAAGATATGAGGCAGGACTCGTAAACCCATTTTGACCGCGGGACCGCATTGCTGCGGTGCCCCCGAAACTACTCCACTCAAGTGTTGTGGCCGGCGCCATGGGGCGGGTCGCGTGCATACACTGTACCCCCCCCCCACCCACACACAAAAAACAAACCAAAAAGCACGCAGAAAAAAAAGAAGAAGCACGCTGTAAAAAATCAGCGAAACAGCGAGACCGCGAAAGATGAACCCACGAGAAACGAGGGGACACTGTACACAGGTGAACCGCATCAACCTCATATTTGCTCGGAAGAGTGTTTAGGCCTTCATGATGTTGAAACACTGTTGCAGTGGCAACACATTGTTCGTACCCCCTAAAAAACAAAGCAAAAAAAAAAGCTGAATTTTAGGGCCTTCACATGGACAAAACCTTGTGAAGCTTTTGTACTCATCACACCAGGCAAAAAAAAAAAATCATTGTGGAAAGGTTTTTTGTGCCAACTAAAAAAACGTAATTAAAATATAATTCCAATGTGCCAGTCTCCCAACATGCAAGGACCCATTTATAAGTCAAAGCGCTGTTATTAACCAGTATATACATTTTTCACGAGAGCTTTATTTTTGAGAGTACGAAAATGTCTACGCATTTTGGTTTGCGTTGATGCTTCCCTTTTGAAATCAGAAAGTTGTCGTTCAATGCAACCTGATACTGACCTTCAATTAATCAAAACAGCCAGGTTTTGTGAAAAATCAAAGTTTTCCCACTTATCTGCTAAACATTTTGCTTTTTCCCCCTGACTTTTACAGGTGAGAGTAGATTATAATGGATGTGTCAGGCACCAGATGCAGTCCTGGGATTTTACCATTGGTGGTCGTGGTACTGTCCCCAGACACTAAAGAGGAAACAGTTGTATGGCTACTGAGGAGGATAAGAGAAAAACAGCAGGCTGGAGGTACGCACATTGACATGGAAAAATAAGTTGACATGTTTTATTATATTAAGGCAGTTAAAATTTCATTTGTTCAATTTAGAGAAAACTTAAAAGAACAATAATTTATGACCTTGAGCAATCCACGCCCAAACCTCGCCCCCAACAGTCAAGGTCCGTCAAGCTCATGTCCGTGCCTTTGAAATCCATTTTAATATCGATCCAGAAATCTTCTTTTAGCTGCCATAAAACCCTTCCAAAAAAAGTTCCAAGTTGTGGACCTTAGGGGCGTGCCCCAAAAAAATATTCTCATAAGAATCGCAATTATCATTTACGATGATTCAGAATCAATATAAAAGGTCTAAATAGTATAGGATGCAATCTTTGGTGACGTTCAGAATGCACAAGTCACTACAGGAAACAGTTATGTTAACATAACAAAATCACAGTTGAAATCAGGATTTAAAAGAGAGTTTTGCAACTACTGTTATCACCATTGAAACCCCATGCATCAGAGGAATTGAGCTATTCTAACAGGACAAAACGGCAAAGAATTTCACCTGCAAATATCACCAGCATATGTGTGTGCTGTCATAATAAAGGTCACCCATTGGGAGAGTGTACAAGATTTGAGGAGAAATCACAGAGATATTAAGGAGAAAGGAGTCTGCTTTGGTTGCCTTCGCAGTGGACATCAAAGCAAGGACTGCAATAAGCGCTTGACTTGCAAGGTGTGCAGCCAAACCCATCCCACTGTTCTCCACTTCAAACAAAAGGCAACAACAAACAGCACAGACCTTCAACAACCATCAGTTAAACCAGTGCACTGGTTTCTCTCCAGCCAGGTGATAATACAGGGGCCGGAAATTGTAATGGCAATCTGTCTATCCTTCCAGTTCAAGTAAAGTCCAACAAAGGAAACAAATTCATACAAACATACTATTTTTTTATCCAGGCAGTACAGCCACATTATGCATTGGAAACTGAGGAAGCTTAATATGAAAAAAATATTTTAATCATCTTACGAACCATGGGCCCAAAAGCATCGGTCTCAAGTTACAGGTTGAAGGACTTGGAAATTTCCAGTCTAACTGGAAATCAGTACTACGACCTACCAGGAATATACACTCAAAGGAGAATGCCCCTCAGCACTGATAATATCATCAGCACAAAGGAATTGCCCAAGTGGCCATATTTCCCGCATCCAAGCAGACAGAGAGTTGTTGAGAGGATCCAACGCCTCCAAGCTACTGGAACCTTGGGAAGTAATTAATTGATAACGGTCCATGTGCCATTAAGATCCTATTGGGGTGGGTTATTAATGGCCCCTTAAGGAAAACAGACATGATCAATGTGATGATGGCCATATCACTGCTACTGTCAACAGGATATCTATAGTAAGAATGGAAGAGTTGCTGAAGGAGCAATATGACCAAAATATATCAGAAGAGAAGGAAGAGATGAAAGCTTGTCTGGCCTCAAGGAAGCAGGAGCAGAAACTCAAGGAGATCCTCCATGACCAGGAGTCTCAGGTCGAGGAAGAGGAGGAGAGCAACGAAAGTCTGCTGAACGAAAAAATGCAGTCACACATTCAGGACCTCGACAAGCAGCTCAATGAGGAGGTAACTGCACGATAGAAGCTCCCGCTCAACAAAGTGACGGCTGAGGCAAAGATGAAGAAATTAGAAGACGTTTTGCTCAAGGATCAAAATGCCAAGTTCCACAAGTAAAAACTGCTGAAAGACCAGACCAACAAAGCAACCACCATGCTGACAGAGGAGGTGGAGGAGAAAGAACCTTGGTAACCTTAAGAACAAACTCGATATAATGATGGTGGACCAGGAGGAGCGTCTGACAAAGTAAAAGAAAACACATCATGGAGAAGGCCAAACTCAAATTGGATGCTGAGACAGGAGACCTGCAAAAGCAGATTGCTGAGCTCAATGCACAGACTGAGGAATTGAAGATTTGGTTGGCCAATAAAGAAGAGCTGCAGGTTTCTTTGGCCAGAAGTAAAAAGGAGGTGGCACAGAAGAACAAGCATATCTGGGAGCAGCAGGCCCAAATGGCTGATCTTCAGGAGGATCTGGAATCGGAGATGACGTGCATAAGTTAAGCCGAAAAACTGAAGAGGGACCTCCACGAGGAGCTCGAGGTTCTGGAGACTGAGCTGGCGAACTCACTGGACAACACCGTTGCCCAGTAGGAAAATGGAAACAAGCGAGAGCAAGAAGTGGCTGAGCTGAAGAAAGCGATTGGTGAGGAAAGCAAAATCTTCTAGGCTCAGAGGAAGGAAATGAGGCAAATGCATGCCCCCACGCTGGAGAAACTGTCTGAACAACTCGATCAGGCTACTATATTCAAGCCCAGCTTGGAAAAGAACAAACAGTGTCTGGAAAATTTACAACATAGTTGGTCTGCGAATTGAAGATACTGCAGCAGACCAAGACACTATCCAAACATAAAAGGATGAAGCCATGCTGGAGAAGGCAGCAAAAAAGGGCATCAAACTGAGCAAGGTCAGCCTGAGAAGCCAGCTGCAGGATGCACATGTTACTGCAGGAAGAGACTCACCAGAAGTTGAATTTGGGCAGTTGAGTTCGGCAGCTGGAGGAAAAAAACAACACCTTGATGGAGCAGCTGAAAGAGGAAGAGGAAGCGGAGTCTCGCCGCAATTTAGGGTGACATTTACGATCTGTCTCGGGACTGCAGATGAAAAATAGCCTTTGGCTAATTCAGGCATATTTACTGAAATGTTTATTCAAATGTACTGTCCCTCATACAAATAAATCAAACAAACAAACTTGGATAATCAGCTGCAGAAGGCTCAGACTCAGCTGTTTAAGATAAACAAAAAGATAGAATATGTGAGAGCCATGCAGGGCCTGGAAAAGGTGATGTGAAAACTCCACAAAGACGTGCAGCTGACCAGCGAGCTTCTGGAGGAGAAAGCCATGGTCAGTAACAAGATGGAGAAGACAGACAAAAAAAAACGACTGCAGCAGGAACTGAACAACCTGATGATGGACCTGAACCACCAGAGGCAGATAGTCTTCAACCAGGGAAAAGCAGGAGTTTGAGCAGATGCTGTCAACTCAGTGTGCCCATGATGATGACTGTGAGAAAGCCACAATCGCAAAGCACAGCGAAATTATTTTCAGCCAGGTTGAGGAAGGACTACTGACCATCTTGTGTGTAAACACTCAAGTGTTTTCCACCAGTCACAAACCACCAAAAGTCTTCAATCCGTCAACAGCTTCTCACCATGGAGATGTGTGGGAGCGCATCATAAGAAGTTATCTAGAAATCCCTATGAATTGGAAGCTCACGCCCAATCCATCTGCTCACAATGAAAATAAAGCCAATCCTACCACTGTTTCAAAAGGAGGACCTATACATCAAGCGAAGATGGAGGCAGATAAAATATATCTCTGACCTTTTTTGGAAACGATGGTTAAGAGCAGGGTTTGGAGGGTTACTTTTAAAATGTATTCCGTTACAGTTACAAGTTACCTGCTAAAAAAATGCAGTTAGGAATGTAATACAATTACAATAATATTAAAGTAATATAACTTGATTACTTTGGATTACTTTTTGATTACTCCAATACCGAGTATGCTCATGAAGACAAAATAAATATCACCACAATATATATTCTATACAATGTGCCCCTGCTATTTGCGGTTGATAGGGACCCCGGGCAGCCTACAAATAGCAAAAATCCTTGTGTAATTAAAAAGCATGTAGGCTATTGATTGATTGAAAGCCATATGCTGTATTCGAACTGTCACTGAAAGCAACCACATATCACAGTTTAGATAGACAGACTGACAGACAGAAAGATATATTTGCATAAGCAAGTCAAAATATTGCCTTGAGTACAACCACAAGAAAAAAAGAGTCAAGATTTATTTTAGAACGCAACAATTGTGCAACTTAACTTTAGTGCAATTTAACAGAGGTAGATTGTCTAGAGCAAGAAATAATAACTTGCTTAGTTTGTACTTAGAATGCTACTAGTGGTTTCTCTTTAGATTATTTTGCAGGAACACAAGTTGATCAACAATCCCAGCTTTAAGCACACTTATTTGTGCAGTTACAATGTCTCCTGCAGTGGAAAAGACTCTCTCTGCAGAGACACTTGTGCCTGGGATGCAGAGGAACTGACGGGCTACAGCAGAAATATGAGGATAGGCCCCTTCATGGTCCATCCACCAATTGAGAGGATCATCACTTAGGAGCAAGGGAGACTCCATCCTAAACATCTTCACCTCATCTTCTGCAGATTCTTGATGATTTTTTTTGTTAGTGTCATTGCTGTGAGAGGTGAATGTTGGACCAAGGAGATCAGCTAAAGCACACGATGCTCTGGGTCGCTTAATGGGTGGCTCAATGTTGGGAGCATCCTGAAAAACAAAATATTTTCAAATTCATATTAGTACAACCATTTAAAAGTACAGAACAGATTACTAATGCAACTAAGGTGTACCATGATAAAAGCAAGCACTATACCACCTATAGAGTTAATATGCAAGTTTATATTAAATTTACTTACACTGTTCTTTTCCATCACTGCCAACACAGCATCAGTCAGCCTAGAGTAGATGTGGGCACTATCTTCGTCAGACAGAAAGGATAAATTCTTGAACCGTGGGTCCACTGCGGATGCCATGCAAAGTGTCTCCTTCTCAATGGCATATCTTTTTAACAGATCTTGTGCTATTACTGTCTTGATGTCCTTAATTGTACCTGAATCTTAATTTTTCTTCTGTGCCCATGATCAGCTTGGCATGGAGTGGTGCAATGACTGGCAAAGTTGGCATGCTCTCTTCAGACATCACTAATGTTGCATCCTCAGTCTCTCCTTTGGTCTCTTGAGGTCTCCCTAATTTGTTGGAATTTACATGTTTCTGGGGTTGGTGAACGACTCTGGTTGGTAACCCGGTGGGTAGTAGGTAATGTCTGGTCGGTGCTGGATTTCACTTTCCTTTCTTTTCTTTGATCCTTCCTCGGATCTCCTGACAACCTCACGAGCTGGATTCTGAAGTATTCGGTTTAGGTGAACGGTATGGGATTTTTTATAAGTTTTAGGTGAACTAATGAGTACACGCACACATGCACACACACATACACACGCACATGCACATACTCACGCAAATACAAAATAAAAAAAGAGCAATGATGATGACATGTCGAATCAGTAAAATTACCGAATGAACAATACTGAGCTAAAAAAAAAAGGTTACGAAAGCCTTCACCTTCCACGGAGCTGAGAGGGCGCATGTCTTTGCACATGTAGTACATGTGTTATTTTTGTCGCACGAGGTGAGCTTGAAGGGAATTTGGCAGAATTAGCTTGTTCAATAGTTAGTTGAGACGAGGTACGCGTTTGTTTACTCGCTATCTCCACTCCGCTGTGGTGTCTTGCAACGTGAGCGCGAAGGTTAGTGGTGTTGCCGCAGTATTTGATTTTCCCATGGGAGTGTTTGCATATAGCGTACCTCTTATCATAGTCCATGCTTTCGTCTTCTTTGCCATAAAAGCCAAAGTGAGTCCAAATTTCAGCTTTATAGACATTCTTTGGTGCAGCTCGTATTTCCTTTCCATGGTGGCGCATGTGCCCCCAGAAAGTAATTAAATGAAGCTTAAGGTAATGAGCGTCAGGTGTGTGTGTGTGTGTGTGTGTGTGTGTGAACCTTGGATTCATCCAATTTTTTTACCATTGTTATTGTATGTGGAAAGTTTTGTGTTGTGTTTTGGACATTAATGGAAAAATATTGTACTTGTCCAACTGTCCAAAACACAACATGAACCTTTCCACATACAACAACGGTAAAAAAAACTGTATGCCTCCAAAGTTCACACACACCTGACGCTTATTACCTTAAGCTTAATTTAATTACTTCCTGGAAACACATGCGCCACATGGGGCCAAACCCAGGAGTCACGCAGAGAAGAAAAAACAAAAAACGCTGTAATATGGCTCCAACATCCGTGATATTGTTCTTTCAGTCACGACCCACAGCTCGTGACCATAGGTGAGGGTACTAACATAGATAAATCGAGAGCTACGCCTTTCGACTAAGCTCCTTCACCACAACGGACCGATACAGAGTCCGCATCACTGCAGACACTGCACCAATCTGCCTTCGATCTCTCTCTCCATCCTGCCCTCACTCGTGAACAAAACCCCAAGATAACTTGAACTTCTCCACTTGGGACAGGATCCCATCCCCGAACCGGAGAAGGCACGCCACCTTTTTCCGACTGAGGACCATGGTCTCTGATTTGGAGGTGCTGATTTGCATAGAATTGGTGCATACCAAAATTGGAGACTACAATAGGCTGTAAAAAGTTCACCGAGCACATTTCACCCACTCATTACAGCATATAGCTACTTCCCCTACTTAACTTCATTAATTATGTCTGTGCGTCCTTATTTAGTCAAGCTTGCAGTAGTTGTAGACCTGTGTGTGTGAATTTTTATTTGCTTAGTAGAAATAGAAAATAAATATATTTGCATATACCAAACATCAGCGTGATTTATGTGTATTGGAATCAAATTGCTAACCTCTAATTGGTTAAGTTGTAGCGCCTTCATACAAAGACGGATCTACACAAGTGTTTTCATTTGTTTACTTAATAAATTAACCAAAAAAACATAAGGGCGACAGAGAGAATTGAATGCAGTCTTTCGTGTTGGATACATCGCTCCTTGAGCAATCCTAATTTTTGCTACAACAGCTCGAATGATCCCTTTTCAGAGACAATACTCTGTAGACAATGTTACATTTTTTTTTCTAATCAATTTATATCCTGCTTTATATGTTGCATCAGGTGCTGAATTGCTTGTGAATCGGCTGCACTCTGAAGTTGTGGATAAAGAGAAAGAAAACCCCAACATTTTTCTTGTGGCAGCCTCCTGTCAAAGACTACTCTCTGGTGCCGAAGATTTGGGTCTCTTCAAGGAGTTCAGTGATGGATCAATGCGATGTTTTACGTGCATCAACAGCCACAACTTTAAAGAATTTCATGGTAACAAGGATGAGTAAATTCAGATTTTGTATCTTGTGAACCATTACCACTAAGGATGTTTTTAGTGTTTTGGCTTGGTTTCATGTCCGTTTTTAGAATGCATATGACAATGCTAATGAATGGTAATAAACAATTAGAAAAAAAAGGCAAAAGTCCACAGAACACGCTGTGAAGGCCAATTTGAAAGGGAAACGTGATTCATTGAGCCATTTTTTTTTACAGTAAGAAGATATTTTGTCGATAATGAAGATAACTTCATTATTTTTCATAAACATTTAACTAATTTGTTCCCCAAAACGTGTGTATATGTATGTGTGTGTGTGTGTATATATATATATATATATATATATATCTTAAATGTTCCAAGTGTCCCAAAGATGTATTTATAAGTTTTTTGTTTGACACCTATGTGCTAGAGCATACAGAAGGCTTTGATGGAACTTCTCAACTGCACAGAACAATTGAAGCAATGGTAGTTATCGCAAAACGGCCAGCAGGTGGCAGCAGAGTATACAAGATCAACCAGGGCCATGTTGCAAATAAGCTGATTTACCTACAGTTCTTAACAGATTTGTGAATAATGATGAAACTTAGCTGTATATTCTAATGCTAATTGCTGCAAAATGGAAACAGATATACATTTTTTTCGTCCTGATGAAAGAAGAGACTCTAATCTTTCTTTTGGTAGGTTCCATGTTTTTATAGCAATAGAACACAATATTCTGTGGGCCTTGCAAAATCAGTCAAAATTCATTAAAACAGCCGGGAGCAAAGGGGATTGCTTCCGTGAAAATGGGTGGGAGTGAATGAGTTAATAAATTTAAAAACTTTTGCCACTTGCTGTCTCGACTGATGACATCACCTGTGCTGAGGAAACAGGTAACGACCAATCATATCTTTGTTTGGGGAGGCAGAGGAGGGGCTGGAGAACTCGCCACCAAGTTGACTCTTCTGTGCTCTCATGTCTGTCATCAGTCATGCCCGCCTTTCCTGTATATAAGCAATGTGTCGCGGGAAGTCCTTCCACACAGTCAGTCAGATTTTGGACCTTGGTCCACACACAAGGCGCACCTCACTATTAAGCGCACCGTCGATTTTTGAGAAAATTTAAGACTTTAAAGTGCGCCTTATAGTGAAAATATGGTAGTTACCACTACACTAAAAAGACCACATCAATGGAGCCCCAAATCGGCATCATAGCAACGTGGAAGCAGAACACGACACCGCCCTCTGCTTCCGCGTTGTTTTACTCTCAAATAAAAATCTTAATGCGATCGTATGCCGAATTTGAACATGTTTTTAGAAAAAAAGTGCAACACCTCACTCAGCAGCTCCCTATAGAGGAAGGTGCCGTGGGAGAACGTTGCGCTGCTCGGGTCAATGCGTTAATTTCAATCAATCAATTTTATTTCATTCATTTTTAAAATAAAAATACAATATAAAGCAATATTCATAGTAAAGTAAAATAAATTAAAGGGGACTGAAATAAGTTAAACTTATTTTGTTTGCCCCTGATCAAAAACAACACGAAATTATTGCTGCCCCCAGACACCCCCCACCCCGCCACCAACAGAGGGGCAGACCCGCCCACGCCCAGCCAGGGGGGGACAGCACCTATAGAATTAACCCACTGGCATGCAGTGAATCCGAATATTAACCCTCAGTGCCCATTGAAGGTGAATCTGCTCGATCCTGTTGGCAGCAGCTGGGATTTTTTATTTAATGGGCAAAAGCATTTTACAAAATAAATTAAGCCAAAGTTCTATTTATCTGATTTCATTTCTTTCTTTATTTTTTATTTTTAAACAATCCAATCCATGACTTTTGTGATCAGGTGAAATGAATTTGCAGTATGTCCAAAATTAGATCACTGACGGAGAGGCAACAACTTCAAACTTCGTTCAACATCTGAAGTTGCACAAAGAACGTTAAGTAAGCTAATGTTAGTTGTTAATCGGCTAATTATTGTTGCTGGCTGCATAGTTAATGAAATTGGTAACACATTGCAAACAGAGAAATCTGTTGCACCATTCTGGGTTCACTTCCTGAGTCCCTGATTCCTACTTTGATGCTACTATGATGTTGTTAAAATGACTTGAAAGGACTTGAAACTCAATGTGTAGGAATTGCTTGGGACTTGACTCTGGACTTGACTCTGGACTTGACTCTGGACTTGACTCGGGACTTGACTCGGGACTTGACTCGGGACTTGAGGGCAAAGACTTAAGACTTACTTGTGACTTGCAAAGCAATGACTTACTCCCACCTCTGCTTCTCACCCTCTCCATCACCTCAGAGCCAATGTAGAGGGGTCTAATTCTAAGAAAATTCCTGCGAAAGTCCACAGTAATTTCCTTGGTCTTTTTTAGGGATGTTCGATATTAATTTTTTTTTTTTTTAGACCAATACCAATACAGTACTCAAATCTTCAGTACTCACAGATACCAAGTGCCGATACCATTAATACTTATGATAGATAAAATGTCCCCAAAAACAATAACAGATTTTAAAGAAATTTTTAAAAGACCCATATATCCCAATTATACTAATTGTCCTTAAAATTGCTTGAAATAATTGGCAATTATATTTTTAAATTTGCTCATAAAAGTCATTTTGCATAGAGGGCACAATAAAATGTATTTAAAAAAAAATTGATAAATAAAATGAAACAAATAATCCAGTGGCCAGGGAAAAAAAATGTCCTATGAGCTGTACCAATAACACAAATTGTCCTGTATATTATACAGCACTGCATGGAATTTTCGTTGCTCTATAACTGGAATAATCCCTCAAAATACCAGGTACCAGGTACATGTTTGCGATAATGGCCATATGTCACACCAAGATGAAACACAAAAACAGTTTTCTGTGGTAGATACAATACACAGTTCTTTTGGTTTCAGTGTCCTTAAAAACATATTTACACACCTATATGAGCATTGTTAGGTGAAGTAAACATTCAGATATATTAAGAAATGGCTTTTGGAAAATGGCTGCCATATAGGCCAACAGTCAAATCTGAGACGGCCATATAGCTGAATTTTTCTATAGGGCTTGTTCTCTGTTTATTCCAGATTTCACAGTGGCAGGTGACGATCTTAACCGCCTGGCTACGGCTGCCCATTATTAGAAGTAGTATGGCTTTTAGTAATGCCCACAGGCTTTCTTTTTTTTCTTGCATATATTTTGTGAATTTCATCATCTTAAAGGGGCAGTTCGGGTTTTTGGACATGAATCTGTATGGCATCCTCACCTAAAGTGGTGTGCAATCAGCACTGACTTACCGCTGACTGTCCTGTGACCCGAGACCCGGTCCGGTTTTGGTCGAGACGAAAGTAGTCCGGCAAGTTGGCTCGGGTCACGGAAATCAAACGTTTTTCTTCTAAAAACAATTTGTGTTCAAAAGAGTGATACATTTGCATCACAAAACTGCACATTAGAAAAAAGTCAGACTCCATTACCATTTTTATCCATTTTTATTTGGCTTCACATAACCGGCTACTGTCGGCCGCAGCCAACGCCGAACACAAAAAACTTTATTTGCAAGCCGAATTAGCACACGTTACCAACAATGTATGGATGATTTCTGTTGGAAAACGGTTCTTTGTTTTCCCGTGTTCATAATGTTGATTATCAAAATCAGACAATGAGATCGGTGAAATCAGGATTTATTTTCATAAGCTTATTTTATCACATCAGTGAACTCATCAAAGAATACCAGACCCCAGAGCTATCACGTCCGGCCGGACCGTGAACACCCTGGGGAGAGGTTTATATATATTGATATTATTATACCTTTTGCAAACACTGGGCTCCAGAAATTACATTTTTCAATTTTTTCTGAGATGGAATATATAATATATTTACCTTCATTTGGCGATATGCTTCATTATTGTCTCCTCTTGAACTTACTTTTTCCTGTCACAGCTTGATCACCTCCTGTGGATTATCACATTCAGACTGGAATTATAGTTAGTTGGAGTGTAGGTCGGTACCACACAACCTTTTTTGCTGTTTGATCTGCTAATTCGTCTACATTCATTTAATTCAACATGAACTGTCATGTGTGCACACCCTCCTTTGGAGTTGATACACACAGACAAACCATTCGACTGCCCTCCTTTTGACAAAGATCCGCTTGACCTTTGTCAGATACAGTAAAGATAAACAGATGTAGCTTCAAGGAGGGGAAAAACCAGAGACATTGTGGCTCATAAATAAAGAGTACCATTAGGGCTATCAGCAAACACCAGGGACTACGGGAGGGGAGTTCCTGTGGAGCCATCAACTGACACAGATGTCGTAAATAACAAAAGCCTTTGAATCAGGCGATTGTGATGTAAAAGAGAGAGAGCTGCAGGTCAATGCAATTAAAATGAGCATAAGCGGATGCAATTTTAGACACTGCAATGTGATGACTTTGGGTCAGGGAAAAATAAAGTTAAGACGACCACATTAATCTAATTCAGGTTACAAATTACACAAAACTTTCAAATATCTGCCTTCTCAACGGGTAAAATAAGCGTATTATAATTAGAGCCGAAAATATCACAACACTCCTGCTTTGAGCAAACCGTCAATTGTTCCTGAAATGCTAATCAACCCCACCTCTTCTACAGAGTAGTGGGGCATGTAAAACACAACAGAGGAGACATTACAAAGATTAACATCAGTGGGATTCATGGTCAACAGTGATGTGAGAAAAATCAAAAAGTAACCCTCAAACTCGCTGTTGTTTGTTTCACTCCCATGGTGCCAATCCAGAAGCTGGTGCTCCAAAAATAAAGTGGGTAAAAATTTAGTAGACTAAACCCAATAAGCATCAAGTGACGGAAAATAGAGTAATTAAGATTGAAATAAATTTGACCAATTATCCTCTTTCAAATTCACAAATGTGGTTTTCAATTTCCTGAAATGCCTTGCTATAGATCACATCTCTCTATCTGACATAGTACAGAGTGCAATGCATACAATCAGTTACCACATCATAAGACCTGAGGTGACGAATCCCAGGTGACCAGAGAGCTTTGAGCCAACAACTGGAGTCAATATCCAGTTCTGCCCAGTAGATGTCAGCAGCGGCGCATGTTTCAGGGCAATGTTCAAAGCGGGCACTGAGGTGTCACTTGAGGCAAAACAGCAGTAAATTCCAGGACAAGTTCATCAGGGCAGCAGTGATGAGAGGAGATATCTCTGTCCAAAAGATTGACTGGACAGTTATGCGCAACTAAAATAATGCAAACGAGTCTGTTAAAAAACATTGAACAGTCACTGAGCGTGTGGATTCAGGGCACCATCATTGTGGAAACTGCACCAGATAGAGGCAGATATTGTCGGTATGGCACAGGGGAATGTCCTTGCTGTGGCGTGAAGTTCGTTGACCCCTGCCTCTCCATCCAGACGTAGGAGGTCGCTGTCTGCAATTCGTGGGCCCAATGACCAGGCCGTTCAGCACATGTTGGGCCACTCAAAGAAAACACCTTGCCCAATGATTGTACCTGCTTGATATATTATGCACTTGTAATTGACAGAGGGAGATGAGATCACAGCAAGAGAGTTTACTTCCCGCTTTTTTTTCTTTCTTTTCCAACTACACCATAGCAAGTAGTGTTTCTGTATTTTCGTATTTGTCTACCTTAGACTCTTTTTCATTAGCATGTCACCTCAAATTATGTTTAAGATGTGACAACCACCGGTCAACGTCAGCATGGGGAAGTTCCTTCCATGGACTGTGCCTAAATCTCGGGAATGCCCCTCAAAATGGCTGAGCGGACACCAGATTCTGGAATGAAACTCAGAGAGGGAAAACAAAGGTTAAATAATTTTCTCGCTTAAAAGCCTAATTACCAGGGAAGAAAAAGGACAAATAAACAAAAAAATTTTTTTAATTAAAAAACATTTATTTCTTCTCATTCAACTATAAAAGCGGACCTAATTATGTAAAAGAATACGGATATCACCTGCTTCTAACATCTGTTCCTTAACAGCTTTTCTGCACTGCTTGAAGCCAATTGGCACCATCAGATCTGCATCATAGGAGTCCTGCACGCACACTCATCTACTCTTAAAGTATTACAAACCCCCCTCCCTTAATCCCCCAGGCCTGTGGTAAATCAAGAAGGGGAAGAGAGGAAGATATAAGATTTTTACAGCCTCATATTTTAGTTCAATTCTGGCACATTGATGTGGCCCCAGATCTGTCCTTAGACCTGAAACTCTGACAGCAGGATATGAAAACCTTGTTCTTCAACATTCCTATCTCTCACCCCCCAACCCCATTGGAGACAATGGGGGAAAAATAAAAAAATTCTTATCACCCTTCACAATCCTGACACAATATGGGAAACCTGTTTTATCACTTTCCCATTCGAAAAGGCAAGCGCCATTATCACACCAGTCTTATCTCTCACACACACCTGGAGACAATGAATAAATTCTTCTCCACAACAAGCTCTCCTTTCCTTTGTATTCTTATTAATTTTATAACAGACAACACTAGAACAAGCCTTTTCCCATGTCTCTCATAAACATCACCAAACATACAGTTGAAGACATTGAGGAGAAAAAATAAAAATATCCATACATACATTCTGATCCACTCACATTCCCAGTTCTAATCTCAATCCACCAGGGTAGCCCCCACCTTTTTATATTTAGTTCTCATATAATTATTCAACAATTCTTTCTCAACTTCTCAAACTTTTGCAGACACATACAAACGCACACATACACACACACTAACTAGAAAAAATCCCATAACAATCACACAATTGACCCTGGTCATTTTATAACAAAGAATATTCCCTTCAAGTCACGCACCTTCCTTAAATGCTGCTCACACACGCACGGACGCAGATATGCATACTGCTGACACGGGGTCAAAACACACAGTATTACAGTCAAATTCACCTTACATTTCTATATTATTTGCACACAGACGGACGCACACAGATACCATAGTCTTACAGTCAAATTCACCTTCCATTACTGACTCTCCATTACTCACTCCCTCATTTATTATTATATGCAATACGTATAAACCATTATCATTAATTCAGTGGCGTCTCACTTGTGGTACCACAGTTCAATAGGTTATATTTATACCGCAACGTTGCTCTATACTTCCCCCCCAAAAATAAAATAACTACAGACAAACATGAAATATCGCTTCCGCGAAAAATAAAATAAATAAACATTTATATCCGGATCTACCGATTTCTTCACAGCGGTCGAAGTTTCTTCCAACTTCACATCTCACCTCAATTTAACAAATTGCCTCAGAAATGCACGGGCTTACGAATTCTCGGATTCCTCACAGAACAAATTTGCCATGTGTTTTCCGTAATTTAATAAAGACCGCTGCTTCAACCTGTACACACATCTCTTATTTCTCTTTACTCAGCTGCGCACAATTCATCGTAACGTTACTTCCTTATACTTAAACCTAGGTAGCCACGACACACACTCGTCGTGTACAGTTCAACGTCGTAGTAAAAGCCAAACACAAGGACCTTGTGCCGCTGAAATTCCACAACGGAACAAAACAAACTCATAATTTAAACAATACCAATACCTGTACACTCAGATCTCATGTACAATTCAGTTAAATTTATAAGACGAAAACCGTCGCAGAGTTTTCGACAGACAGGAATGAATTTTTAACGAGGATAATTTGTCCTCTTACCGTACAATTAATTTTGGCGCCAGAAGTCCTGTCGGTCCAAAACTCAGCAACCGGTAACGTCGAACGGCGGACGTCGTGGAACGGCGGACGTCGTGGAACGGCGGACGTCGTGGAACGGCGGACGTCGTGGAACGGCGGACGTCGTGAAACGGCGAACGTCGTGGGTCACCATCTGTTAGAAAACGGTTCTTTGTTTTCCCGTGTTCATAATGTTGATTATCAAAATCAGACAATGAGATCGGTGAAATCAGGATTTATTTTCATAAGCTTATGGACAGAGGAGGGTGCAGCCAAGCGCCACCATGTTCTACCCCATCTGTAACGCTCCTCCCACGAGCAAGTCACTAATATCCTTCAGTGATCCTAAAAACCCCTCCCCGTCTTCTTCCACTAATCCTCAGCCGTTCCTCCCTCTCCTCAGCCATCCTTCTCCGTCTCAGACAGTCACATGATACATCAATACACATCGCCAAATGCTCCTCCTTCTTCTTCTTCTCCTGCTGTCCCAAACCCCCACGCAGTCACAAGATAAAGATTAACGTTGTTTTCAGAACCAGAAGGGATGGCACTAACCCCCCCTGCTCAACCGGTTGTAAATTACAAAGGAATCTAATTAACACATTCGCTTCACCCCCTCACATCAATTTAAATTCCCACACAGAGCCATACTGAGTAAATTAAAGCAGTTATGTCCAATTCTAAATAGTTATAACTAAATCAAACAGTTATAATTAACTCTTTGACCGCCATAAACGTTATAAAACGTTTAGTAAAAACCTACGGAGGGGCGCCGAGGACGTTAAAAGACGTTCACTATGTTTTTTTTTTGTTTTTTTTGGGAAACGGGTGGAGGAAAGCCTTGGGCAGCTGTGTATCAAGTATCAAGCAGATCTAGTTAGTTTAATGACTCGTTTTGGCCCCTAGATGGCAGCGATGACTCTCTTTGCACAAGATTGGGTGGGCCGCCCACCGTGGGCGTCAGTAGAAGACGTGAGGCGGAGCTAGAGTGTTGAGGAGACAATGGCTGATGATGCAACAATGGCGACCGGTTGCAAGCAGCTCACGCTTGAGCATTTTTTTCAAAGACGGAAAGCATCGATCAATACTAAAAAGCGCATTGATGTCGACGATGATGATGACTCCGAGCTTGACGCCAAAGTTGGAAGCCTTGACGCGACCGTTATGATCACGTAGTAAGCCTCACCGGCTAGCGCTGCTAACGCCGGAAAACACGCAGCACAACCGACCGGGTACTTCTGCACAAGCGGAGATTCGATCGGGCGATGGAGAGTTGTCGAAAAGCATCGACCAATGCACATTGATGATGATGGTGAATCCCGAGGTTGACGCCACAGTTGGACGCCACAGTTGGACGCGGCCTTTATTCTCACGTCATAAAGCCTCACCGGCTAGCGCTGCTAACGCCGGAGCTGCACAAGTGGACATTTGGTCGGACAATGAAGAGTACCCCGAGTCCAATGCATATTCATCGGAGGAGCGGGTACAGTCTGATCACGGAGAAGACACTGGTTCTGGACTACGATGCCACCATGAATGGAGTGGATAAGATGGATCAGAACATCTCTTACCACCCGGTATAGCAACTGAAGGACATGAGGAAGCCAGACGTAACACCACCGTAACGCAACCGTAACATGATCCTGATATTAGACTTCATGGCAACACACACTGCAGTATATACTTGCTATTCCCCGGAAAAAACGGCCTGCAAGAAAGTGTAGCTTCTGCACGCGAAGAGGCAATCGCAGTGAAACTAATCTGTTGTGCAAATCATGTTGCGTCTCCTTGCACGCAGGGGAGTGTTACACAAAAAGTAAAACTGTCGTTGAAACATCCACATAATTGTAAATAGCACCACAGTTGCACACATTTGTAAATAGTTTGCCAAATTGTTGTCAAATTGTTACACTGTTGAATGTAAATAAACGTATTTTGCTATCAAAAAACACTTTTTCATTCTTGGTGGTAGTGTTTTATAGAAGTAAAGCACTATTTAGTTTGTGGCATCATTCATGGACAAAAAGAAGTGTAAAAATTCACTAAAGTTTCACTAAAAGCTTGATTTCTCCATATTTTGGTCCAAAACAAGCGCATTCGGATGAAACTAACCATTTTCTATTGTTGATTAATTACTAAAGAACGGAAAAAGGTAGAAACAAACTTTTTTTTTCTAATGAATCTTTCATTTGGTAGTATGTGTGTTTCCATAGTCCAAACAGAACATTTTCTGTGGACCTTGAAAGATCAGTCAAAATGCTTAAATCGGCTGGCACTGACAGCATCCCTTTTCTGAAAACGTCTGGCAGTCAAAGAGTTAAATTGATTCACTTCAATACCTTTCCAAATTTTCCACTGCGAGACGTGCGATGTGTTCCATAACACTCGGAAACTAGAATACAAAACGAAGAATGTGCAACACAGGAACACACAACACGCCTTAGTTATACAAGCTTATAAAGTTTGTACAATCGTAACGTTGTAACGTTATATACTATTTGCTCTCGTTCTCCATTAGTTTTCTTGCATCAGGTAAACACTTCCAAACAACTTGGTTTGTGCGCGTCTTTCAGCTGGATGCAGTGTCGCCGCGCAGTGATACGAACAGAAAAATTGAGCCCGGCGGTAATGGAGTCTGACTTTGTTCTAATGTGCAGTTTTGTGATGTAAATCTATCACTCTTTTGAACACAAATTGTTTTTAGAAGAAAAACGCTGTATTTCTGTGACCGCAGCCAACTTGCTGGACTACTTTCATCTCAACCAAAACCGCACCGGTTCTCGGGTCACAGGACGCTGTCAGCGGGTAAGTCAGTGCTGATTGCACACCAATTTAGGTGAGGATGCCATGCAGATTAATGTCCAAAAACCCGAACTATCCCTTTAACTTGCCTCTGACCATTTTCTTTTTTAGGGGATGGCGATGGTTTTCTCAGCATGGCGGAGTGCCAGTACATCATTAAACATGAGTTGGAGACTTTACGAGCTAAAGATGAAACTCATGTCCCAGGATACACACAAGCTAAACTGTACCCCGGGAAATCTATCAGTGAGTCTATATCAAGTACCAATCCTATACAAAATTTATTTCAACAATTGTATACAAATAAGTAATACTGTTGCAGCCCTTGGCGTTCAATAAAGAAGCGGCATTGCGTTCAACAGGTGCAAATCTTTATTCTTTCTTGAGCACTGTGAAACTAAAACATATACAAAAACATCATATCAAATGTCACATTCAATAAAACTACATTGCAAACAGTGAACACAAATCACATACGCCACCAACTGACCTATACCTAGGTTTGCCCACCAAGTGTACAAGTTTCCACTGATTGCCCCAGAATAGCAGCCGCGCATCTAGTATCCGACGTTACATCAACTATACTCAACAATAAAAAAGTGCACATAAACACAATATTCACCAATACAAAAGATAAACATACTCGTTTACATTCTGCTCTCTTAACGCGCCTGTAATTTCCTTGCTCCCTGGCAACTTTGGCACTCCCTGCCTGTGTGTGGTAAAACAACATGTGACCAGTTGGCGTGGGACTACACTATATGCTATTTCCGGGGCACACAGGCAACTCGGATGTACCTGGCCACTTACACTCACAACTTACCAGTCATGCAATGATTAATAACCTCCCAAATTGATCATACATGATTTAACAGCTGGCCAACACCAGTGGTAACATATTAAAACATTGTGTCTAATAGGGGTGGGTGATATGGCCTAAAAATTATATCACGATATATCAAAGAAATTTGCGGTGATAATATTTTTGATGATATTGGTAATAATTACTAAACAATAGATTTGTGATTGGTGCTTTGGATTAATAGAATGTTTATTGCAGCACAATATTTAAGCCACCTTTTTTCCACAATTGAAATGTAAGCAAAGCGCAAATATAGCAACCGTAAAAGAATGAAAGGGAAATAAAAACAGGCCAGGTAGTGTTTACTGTTTACCCTGTGAGGTCTAATAGTAACATAACTGCTGAAAGCACATAAAGCACATTTACTTAGTAAATACAAAACAAAAAAAAACCTTCAGTGGCAAATTGCATGAGTCAATAAAGTCCATTATTTTCTCCTGTTTGGTTGAGCCTAATGTTGTAGAGGCAAAAAAAAAGAAGAAGCTACAATAGCAGCCAGTCTGCGGCATCATGCTCTGTACATCGCAGGGAAGGCAACTGTATTGTTGAATTTTTTTTTCTCCCTGCGATTGTTTTAGGCAGTGATATTTTGCCGTAACCGGCAACCCTCTTTTGAGCGATATTTTGCCGTGAATGTCTCTGATTGGTCAATAAGAGGAGCGACAAAATGCCGTGATTGCTTGTAGACATTACTAGCGGGTATGAATAACGCAAATTTGCATGTTTACACCGCTGCGCAACAGCAACGCGCTCGCCGTCTTGTCGGAGCACGTTAGCTTAGTGGCCGGTTAGCATCACAAAGTCACGTAAACTATGAGGCGAGTTACCGGTCACAGTAAAATAACCACTGCAGATTGTTTCTCTTGGCCAAACAATATGCGACGGCTTCAGTATTATCCAACCACCGTCTGTTTTTTGTTTTTCATAAGGAGTGTGTCTAATCAAGAGTGTTCCAGTAATGAACTTTTGTTCACGCCAAACAACACAATCTGTTTCACATGTCCTCCTCACTTGTCTTTAGCCTGCGCATCCTCTTAACTTAAACGACAACAGTTGTCCTGCACAATTTGCAAAAAATTTATTTTTTGCATCATATCTGACCTCTTGTAACTAAACAGCCTCCACACGATGAAGGTAGCAGACAGAACTGGCCGCAGCTCACAGCCTCACACGCTCCGACACTTGTTTTTATGCAGCGAGCGACGCATGTACGTACAAATAGACACAAAGACGTATGATGTTACGCATTATGTCATCACGTCAATTTCCCGATATTTAAAATTTTCATCACTCAAAAAAATACACCAGTAATATTGTAGAAGGTCTGATATGGAACACCCCTAGTGTCTAATATGAGAATTTATTATCACGCCATTTATGAATAATTTTCAGGTAAAAGTACTAACTTTGGAACTGGCCTTACAACATCTGAGGGACAGACTTTTGAAAAATTTTAATGAGATATTCCCTGCACTATTCTGAGATATTTCCTAAACTGCTATGTACCGTACCCGACGCCATCTTTTCCTGGCATACAAATCCTAATTAAAGTTAACCCACAGACAGTATACAATCAGGTTTTGATTATGTGCATGTTTATTTTAGTGCTGTCACTCACGACTTTTTTAAAAATCAAGTTGCCTATCGATTATTCCATTGATTTATCAACTACTCGCCTCCCTCAACATGTCGTCATCATTGCTCTCTCTTTTTCTTTTTTGTGTGCATATGTGTGTGCATATGTGCGTGCGTGTGAGTTTGTACTCAATAATTCACCTGAAACTTATTAACAATCACATACCCTTCACCTAAACTGAATACTTCAGAATCCCGAAAGTCGTGAAGTTGTCAGGAGACCCGAGGAGTGATCAAAGAAAAGAGAAATCCAGCACCGACCAGACACCACCTACTACACACAGGGTTACTAACCAGAATCTTTCACCAACCCCAGAAGCATATAAATTCCAACAAATTAGAGAGACCTCAAGAGACCAAAGGAAAGACTAAAGGAAGGAAGGATGGATAGATGAAGCAGAGTGAGATCAGCCTCCACCAATTCAGCGACCAGAGGAAGAAGCAGATTGTGTTTGAATTTCGGTAGATGCTGGTGTGGTGGATCTGGCATGCATGAAAAACCTCCACCAAACAGGGGAGTTGTCGACTCCGGCCAAGACAGGACAAGCACAACCCCTCAGGCCCCGGCAGCACCAGGGCGCCCAACCCCCTTGCCCCGCGAGGGCCACCGGTCGGAGAGCAAACCCAGGAGCCTGGAGCGCCCCCCACCGCAACACGGCACGCGCCCCCAGCCCAACGCAGTAGAACGGGGCACGGCAGGCCCACCCGGCACTCCACCGGCCCGCATCCCCCGGTCCCCCCTAATTGTTTTTAATTTGGAGCAGATGAGATGGAGCAGAGGGAAATTATATCCCCCCACTCCAATCCACCTGCTTCCCAGAGATGTGTTGGTGAGTGTATGTGGTGCATTAAAAAAAAAAATAGGGGGGCATGGTGGCGAGGCGGGGGAACAGATGGGGGACCCGCAGCACTGCTTAATACTGCAGTCTACCCCAAGCGATGGCTCCCCATCCCAACTCACCCGCCCCTCCTAGTTGTGGAGTGCATTAAAATTGGAGGGGAGCTGCAGGGCGAAGACGGTGTCTCCAACCTACCCCACCCCTCCAACGAGTGTGTTATGTGCCCTGTGTTTCTATTTACAAAGTGTATTGCGCAAAACTAGTGGAGTGAGTTAAGAGGAGCGACCAGTGGGGCCTCTCCCAACCCGGCGGGGACAGGAGGCGCACCCGCCCCCAGCACCCGCAACTCTTATATTACTTATATTACTCTATATTGCTTTATTGTATTTTATTGATGTTGGAAACTGTATTATTACATTTGAGCACTAAATGTATGTGCCATTCTTAATTTTTTTAATTTATTAAAATTATTATTTTTAATTAATCATGCCACCAGTTACCTTTGAGGAGATGGAAAGAGCAGTGACAGGAAGACCATACGTCAGGTTGTAAAGGAGATACAAATCTGCAGGGTGGCCATAAAAAAATATAAGGATAAGAAAAAAATAATAGGCTCAGTCTTACCCTACTGAGCACTCACCAAGTGACAAATCTTGTTGTTCTGCTCACTTGGGTTATGTGTCTATAGAAGTTATTTTTCCCTTGCCAAAATCCACAGAAAGAAAGAACAGAATTGTAAAAAAAAAAGTGAAAACAAGAATTGCGACTTACACACCTGAGAAGATGTTGGAAAAGGCTCACAAAGAAAGAGAAGATAAAAAGGTTAAACAGGAAAACAAAAAGAATGAAAGGCGAAAAGGCCTCTGAAACCTGCTAATCAAACGTTTTGCATTGAATTTCTCTTCCTTTTATATAGCATTATCGCTTGTGAGATTAAAGTGATCTTTTTTTACTTCAGTTATTAATGGCACAATTTACCCCACTGAATTCTGGCTAATGGCACAAACTACCCCACACTCGGGGGGCAAGCTGTGCCACAAAAGCAAAAGCTATATTTCTCAAACTGTTTATATAAGATCCAAAGTGATTGCTCGCAGTGATGCACAACATCCTAAACTATATGAACAGAATTTAGTTGAAGGCATTCCTGAAATCCCCTTGCATAAAAGACACTTTCAGTAAAAATTGGCGCTACGTACGCCGCTCTCCCCTATAGATGCGACTTACAACAATAAACTTAGCGTGCAAAATTGCCTTTATTTAATCACTTCAATGGCCGGAGGACAAAGGAAGTTTACAGAGAAGTATATGTAACAATTATAGACCAGTCACCCTCAATTTTTTTACCCCTCTTCCTTTCCTTAACATTTCACTCTTGGAAATATGCGTTCAGTCAAACTAGGGTTGGTGAGCTCTGTTTCTCCTCCTTTTTCCACCCCCTAAACCAAGAGACAATCCAAAAGAGTCAACCACAGACCATCTCACCAGGATGTGAATGTTTGTTTGTCACCAGCCAGAACCACGAGTTTATGGCAGCAAAGTATTTTATCGGAAAGCATAATCTTCACCCCTGCTGACATCCCAGACCAGCAGTCTGCAAACTTTGTCTTATCAAAGTCAAAAAAACATATGGGCCAAAGGTCCTTTGGAATCCTGGTCAGTGCATTCCAGCCTTCTTGGAGGTTACACATAACCAGAGTGCCTCCAAGTGGTCACGACCGGAACTGCCCTCACAAAAAAAAAACTACACACCACCAAGTAATCGTATCATTTCACATAAGAAATTCATCACATACAAGTGAACTTACGCACAACTGAATGTTTCACGTCTTGTTATGTCTATGAAGAAGAATTTCATATGTATTTCCACAGGAATGATGATTGTAAACCCAGAGATTATTTAGTTACTCAAGAAAGAACAAAATGATCTCATGATACGTTATTAGTCGATATGTGTAACGATAATGTGTTTTGCTTGGAAGAACTTGACTTGCCAGCCTGACCAAATTAAATTTTTAATGATTAATTATTTGATAATTTGGAGTTAAAATGTCTCTGACTTGAGTTGAGACAAAAAAGGGACGGACACGCCCCGCAACTTTAAAACAGCCGGCGCGAACCGCGTTCAGCGCTCTTGTTCCGGCCCTCTCGTTCCTGATTCACCTTTTTCCTCCTTTTTCGCTTCGTCTGGCCCAGAACTGACAAAATCGACCAAGTGTCTCGGACTTGGCGATCGCACTGAACCGCCGCTGTGCTCCAAGCCCCGGCACGCACCACCTGCCAGACAGACTTTCTGCTCTCCTTTTTTCCCAATTTTTTTGGGGGTGTTTCGTCCCATCTCGGTGGCACTAAGTCGCCGACAAATTTTTCTGTGACCCCCCAGCGACCACAGTTTGGACCCTGGCAGCGCTCACTCCAACGCCCTGTGCGTCAATCCAGGCTTTTTTTTTTTTTTGAGCATCCAGGTTTACCCTCCTGATTGCTTGACAGGATGGCTGGATTGATTGATAGTTATTATGAAGGGATAACAATAAAATAAATCACATGACATACCATCACAACAGCCATAAGTTGACTACTGAGCGCACCAATTTCCCTGCAGCACGTATCGTTCTTACCTGCATCCAATAATGGCCAAGCGGGGCATATTACCACAAATCGTTTGAATCGGGGTGTGTGTCTTCACCTCCGTCCCAAACCACTGAGACTGACTCACCAAACCCCCGGGGTTCAACCGAACCTAGGTTAAGAACCACTACTCTGAACCCTTTTGATAGGGAAAACAATGTGACCAAATTAGCATGCATTACAAAAGATGTTGGCAACAAAGCAGTTTTTTTATGGTTAGAATATGGCAATTGAAAGTTTGATGAATGCAATTTTTCCTCTCCTCATTTCAGTACGTAGACTGCAATCCAAAAGAATACTCATCCAAATGTTTCCACTCCATGACAGAGAGGAACTGAAGAGGCTTTCTTTTAAGTGGTACAAAAAGGTCAAGGCATCCCTCCAGCCTCTAGGTAAGTAAGAGAAAAACAATAAATTACAGGATATAATAAATATATTAGTAGAGGAGCCCCTTTTAACAAATATTCAGTGTTTCCCACAGATTTGAAATATTCTTGGGTGGGTGAACTCCGTTGAGGGGTGGGGGGGAGTTGTCAGGTACCCCTTTCCGGAAAAAAATTGTGCCATTTTGCACTTCATATCGCGCATTCTAGTGAATATTCAGAGTAAAAATGTTGTTGTAACATTGATCAGTGACTCCATATTTTTTGCACTTATTTTATATTGAAATAATAATACAACTAAAATAAGCCTGTCATATCGGATTATAAGTGAAAAAAACTGGATTGGGACGGATTGGACGTGAATACACAATCCCAAAGCACAAACTGCAAGCATAAAGTGCACAAATTGTATAATTCCCCTCCTCAATTTTAGCAAAAAAAAATCTTTGATATTCTTGAGAAATAAGCACCTTTTACTTTTTAAGTGTGTGTAGACTTTTTTAATTTTCAGTTTGGTTAATCTAATTCATATCTTACTTTCAGATGACATTAGACACTACTATGGGGAGAGTCTGGCTCTCTACTTTGGCTTCCTGGAGTACTTTACAATGGCCCTTGTGCCTCTGGCCCTAATGGGGTTGCTCTATTGTCAGTTTGACTGGGAAAATTATGACAAATATGTTTTCTTCGCTGCTTTCAATCTTATCTGGTGCACTGTTATCTTTGAGGTAAGGAAGCATTTTCAATTTGCCTTTCTTTAGTTGAAATTTATCACATTAGGATTAAGTTGAAATAACTGCTGTGATTTGGTGTAAAGAATTCTGGTCTGCATTTGAGGCTGATGACAAAATAGTATTTTTTAATATAATGTGAAGTAGGCCTATTACATTGTGACGTGATCACATAATATGATTATATTATTGACTACTGAATGATTAGTTGAACATTTCCTCCTCTAGTTATGGAAGCGGTGCAGTGCCTCTCTAGCCTATCACTGGGGCACACTAAGCAGAAAGAAAGTGTTTGAAGAACCACGGCCTGGTTTCCATGGTATTCTTGGGTTTAATCCAGTGACAGGACGAGAAGAGCCTCTGTACCCCAACTTCACGCGGCAGCTCCGTATCTACCTTGTGTCCCTCCCCTTTGTCCTGTTCTGTCTCTACATTTCCCTCTATGTCATGATGATCTACTTTCAGATGGAAGGATGGGCTCTTATGCTACATGAGAGGGAGCCTACTTTTTGGACAAAAATACTATTGTTCATTCCAGGTGTTATCTATGCTGTGGTTATAGAGGTTATGAATCTCATCTACAGATATGCTGCTGAGTTCCTCACAGAGTGGGGTAAGTTATTGTCAAATAATTAATTATATGTTTGGACAAGAGTTTGATTATTTTGCCTTTATTGCTACAAATTCCACAAATACCAAATTGCTACATAAGGTTGTCCTATTTCTTTCATCTGTCTTTTGATCTTCTTTATTTATTTTATCACATATAGTTTATTGTGACAAAAATAGTTGGGTTTCCATCCTCCCATTTTTATTCAAATTTTCACAAATGTGAAAATAAAACTGAATGGAAATGCTATAAATCCAAAAAAGGGCCCAAATTTCGCAAATAAAGTTTTTACGCTTGGAGGGGATGGATTTTGAAGCGTATCAAAAAAAGGAAAATGCTAATTTTGGCTATGGAAAGAGGTTTGGCGAATAAACACTGACAAGACCAGATACACGTAGGTCACACGTACGTTTGTAGTCCCAAAGCAATGGCGGATGATAAACTAAGGTATGTTTGTGGGTATGATGAAACAGAAATATTTTGGGACTTAAATAAAGAAGCGAATATTAATGCTATTTTAGATGGAAAACAGCAAAAAAACGCTACGGTTTATCAAGAATTACAAAAGCAAAGTTGTATGACGTCATCACACGGAGCAGTCACTTCTTGTTCTTCTTCGTTTAAATTACTGGTTGATCACATCTCTGATGTATACCGCCACCTACAGCGGCGTAGTCCCCTCTCAATATTTCGCAAAAGAAGAACAGATGGAAACAGGCATAAGTCGCATTTCTGTTTTACATATGAATTTGCTTAAAAAATTTAAAACAATTGGATGGAAACACGATTAATAACAGTGAGTGGACTACTTAAAGCAGAGGTCGGCAATAAGTGGCCCGTTGGCCAAAATGGCCTGCTGCCTATAATGTCTGGTCCACCTGATGACATTGACTTGATATTGTGGTGGCCTTGTCTTGGTATAAATTAATGAACCTTTCTGCTTAAAATGTAATTTTGTTCCGCATGTTTGGTTGCACACGTCTCACCCTCTACTTCCTTATTATGTATTACAGTTACGAAACAATGGTGTTTGAATGTGAAATTATTGTGCACAAAACATCTGTAGCACCAAGTTATGTATGAAACGAGATTAAAAGAAGAAAAAAAATAGGGCTAATGTGACTCATTGATCACTTTGTGGCCCCAGATTTCTCCTGAGCTTATGTTGAGTGTCGCTTCTCATTCCATTAGGCGAGACAGTTCCCTCACGTCAGCATACCTGTATGTGGTGCCGACACAATGTTGTCTGGCTATTTTGTGTGATTTCCCCCCTCATCTTCATCTTATATCAGATGAGATTATCTGTGTAATGGAAGCATAAAAAGAAATGTAAAGGTATTTTCTGACGTTTTTCTGTTGCTGTTTGTAAACACCGCATTCAAAACTGATGCTCAAGGGAGCCGAGGACAACAGCGAATCAGGAACGAGGGTGAAAAGACCCAGCAATCAGGAGCGGGGGTTCACACAGCTGAATTTGCATAGCAAGACAAGACACCGGGGTTATTAGTTTTGGAATTTTCATTTTAGTTAGTTTTTATTTTGTTTAAAAATTTTTTTTTTATATTTAGTTCGTTTTAATTAGTTTTCAGGGTGGTTCTTGCTACTTTTTATTAGTTTTAGTTAAAAAACAACAACTTGGTTTTAATTTAGTTTTAGTTAGTGCCGTATTAGTTTTTGGTTTTTGTTGTTGTTTTATTTAAATGTGTATTGCTTGTGCACAATATTTAAATAAACAGCATGGTAAAATGAAAAAAGTAACATATTTCTTACCTAGCATTGCATTTCGGCTGAGTTAAATAAAAAAGCAGGCGAGCTGAGCCATTGTAACCAAAAATCAAGCAGGCAAATTAGTCGCCTAGGAGCGATATATTCTGAAAGTGCTTTTCTATTGGCTGATGCTAGACAGCATCACTTCTATGTGGCACACTTTCTTTATTGTGGTCAATATCTAAATAAATATACTTAAAATCACATTTAAAATTATCCCCAAAGGCTCATGTATTAAATGAATTGCCAAAGACTAAAACGAAGGGCATTTTTGCTATGATAATAGTTAGTTAGTTTTGTAAACGTACAATGAGTTTCAGTTAGTTTTCGTTTAAAAATAAATGAATAATTATTTTGTTTTTATTTTATTTTGTTAATGAAATTGTTTTTTTAATTTGAGTTTTTTGTTAATTTTCGATAACTAAAATAAGCTTGCAATACACAGGACTCAAAGTCCTAACAAGTCCACGGAAACAGTCCACCAATCAGAAGCCAGCGTTTGCACAGCGAAAATTGAATATGTTACGAGAAGTATCTTGCCTCTGCGGCTTGGCTGGAAGGAAAACGTTGAATCCCCGCCCAGAAACATCCCGGACTGGCCAAATCAAATCTTTCAGACTATACCTTTAAAAAGGTTACTTAATTTAATTGTTTTTATTTGGCTACTTCTATACCTGTAGTGCCTGTATTAAAAGCATCACGTGTTAAAAAAGTCAGGTTGATTTCCATTTGTGCATTTCTAGAACCCTCTGGTGGCTAGTTTTTTAGTGCAGTTTAATTTTCATAAGGCATGTTTTGGCCCTTCTATGTTTAAAATCCACGCTAATGGTCAGATGAAGAGAAACGTAATATGCTTGTGAACAAAGTCAATATATGGAGAACTCCAGCATTTCCGTTCTATTCATTTAGCGGCGGCTACCCGCCATTCCTAAATCGTAGCCGCCGCTACTTCAAATTTCCAATTAAAGCAGTTGGGGGCTGGAGAGGCATGCAGCCATGCAGTGTTACACCGGATGGATGGTGAAAAAGCCGACCAGACAGTAGGGCTCGACACTGCGACCAATTTACAATTACCACAAATGCGGTTTGCTGGGCGAGAGTGCACATTTTAATTAGTAGTGCAACGGCTCATTGAGCCATAACTCGTTCAGCGCAAGTGCAAGGACGAGTCAAGATAGCCAAAACACACTGCCTGCTGAAGGCCAACCCAAATAAATGGCTACCAACTAATACATGGACGTCAATGCAAAAGGGTTGGTTTTTATTTTTAAATGGACTCTCGAAGCGCACGGTGGCGTCTCTTCTAACTCGACTCGTTGTTACAGTCGACTTGGGATGAGCGAGTACAGCACTATCTGTATCTGTATCTGTTCGACAATCTAAATGATCCGTATCTGTATTTGGAGTGGACATGGCATAAACCAGAAGCGGGCATGGTTTAACTGGATGTAAGGCGTGGCTTAACAAAAATGGGTGGGGCTTACATCAATACAATACTGTATTCTTTTTGTACAAAATTGAGAAAAACAAAAAACTAAATTTAGTTTGAAATTGATATGGATTGATCAAAAGTTTCTATATGTTTTATTTGAAAACTATTGACAAAACAGCCTAATAAAGATTCAAATTGATGCTTTTCACTATTTTTCCCAAAAAGTTTTTATAAACTTTGTGTATGTGTATGAATAAATATTTACAGAACAGTCTGAGAATTGAGATTCACTTTTTTTTTTATCAATGCGCTATATAAATAAAGATGACTTGACTTGACAATAGTAAATAAACTATTTACAGAACAAGTTGTTTATGAACTTGAAAAAATACTGCTGAATACAATACATGCAGTAGGAAATAATTAACTATTATGTGAATGAACCATAGCAACACAAATTTATTTTTCTATCGTTTGTTGTGTTAATGTTTTATTTAATTTTTGCTTCCTTAACGGGTGTTAATCTGTGTGTAAAGCTTAATTTGCAATATTTATATATTTATGTATTGCAGGTGGGCGGGGAAGGGGGGGAACTAATATACTGTATGCTTTAAAGACAATGTGTGGTTTTCCCAAGGGGAAGATAGTTTATAGCCTGGCAATAGCCAGATTGATTTGTGCTTTACTTGAGGGAGTTATATCAATATCAGTCTGGGATTGCTCTGCGTTGATTTGCTCGGGAAAGGCAGGGCATGCTGTACAACACTTCGAGCTGATTGGACAAAGCAGAATTGTGTGCACGTCTACCTAACTTTTGTTTCGACCAATCACGACAAAGGATGAAAATGACGTCACCGATATACGACTGTTGTGACTAGCTGATATCATGGCGTTGAGTTTATGTTGTCGGTTTTGCAATCTTGATATGCGGATACAATAGACTAATTCAGCAAGAACAGAATTAATTGCAGCGTCCACACATTCGTCCACTGGTGTCGCCATGTTTGATTTGTTTTTTCCCACGGCTTTGCGTTTCTTGTTTTTGTCACACCTGCATATCCCGCCCCCAAATACAATGTCGCCCTGTGATTGGTCTGAACCAGTGGTTAATATCGGGGGAAATCAATGGGAGCGGTACATTATGGATTCTTGGGAGTTTGTGAACTCACAAATACCGCGAGAATACATCTTGCGAGAGCAAGGTTAGATAGTTGGGAGGCCTTACTAAAAGAGCTGGGTCCTCTTGTGTTGAACAAAACAATGTTCACATAAAAGAAAAACTTTTTTTCCCCTTAATGTTTTCTTTTAAAGTTATATAAATGACTGGTTTTGCCAGCCGCTGCTTGTTGCAAACGGTTGTTTTAACAGTAAAATAATATCTTGCAAATGTATTTTGAGTCATTGCCAATCTTTACGTCATATTAACCTACAGTAAGCAAATTGAGGCGACTGTACATCAGCAAATATGGTCATGCTACATCTCCCCCAAAAATGGTTCGACCAAATCCCGTGCAGTGCAACCAACTGAAAAAGTTAGTTTAAAAGTTAGTGTAGAGCCCTGCAGACACCACCTTCCTTGAAGAATTAATTTCTGTTGGGCCCACCACTCCGGGCACGACGTGAAAAAAAATATCTATGTATTTTTCACACCCTAAAGTTGGCCTGCCCCAGCTGCTAAAAAAAATCCTAGAGGAAACACTGAACTCAATATGTGCATGCATTAGCAAGTAAGTGCCTCAATAGAGATATAATTAGAGATTGTAGGTTGTTAACATGCATTGCTGTTATGTACGAAAGCACAATATTGTACTTTCTTTCTTTCTCGTATGAGCTACATTTTTTACAGTAGCAACCTTTTTTTAATATCGCCAACCTCTCCACAATATCGTGACAATCTTATCGTGAGCTTAATATCGTGATAATATCGTATCGTGATGTTTGGTTATCGTTGAATCCCTAGGTATTACTGTATGCAATTTGTGTACGGACATGTTTGTGTGTGTGTGTGTTTGTTTGTCTGTTTGTCTGTTTTTGCAAATTGACATTTATGCTTGGTCATGGTAGCCAGGTTACTAAAGTGCAATTTTGACAAAGTTGCCGCGCCAATCTGGGAAATATTTACCTCGCCGCTCCATTTCACCTCGTCATTGGCGATTTGGCGAACGGGGAGCTCCCTGCTTTAGATATCATTACATCCCTAAGGACAAAAGTAATAACATATTTTAAGTAAGAAAATCAGGGTTTGCCTGCATTTTAATTGCTTGAGAAAGTTTTGCTCTGTGTATGCCTATGTTGCCGACAACTCTTTTAAAGCTATAATGGTATAAAATGTGATTTAAACAGAAGTGATACATTTGTCAGTTAATGAGTTATTAAAATGTCTTCCATGTTTTTCCCCTCAGAAAACCACAGGCTTGAGTCTTCATATCAGAATCAC